>NC_071284.1:19603546-19791046 GCF_001660625.3 Ictalurus punctatus
GGCAGCACTCATGCAGCCCCAGACCATGACACTCCCACCACCATGCTTGACTGTAGGCAAGGCACACTTGTCTTTGTACTCCTCACCTGGTTGCCGCCACACACGCTTGACACCATCTGAACCAAATAAATTTATCTTGGTCTCATAATCCATGTCCTTAGTCTACTTGTCTTCAGCAAACTGTTTGCGGGCTTTCTTGTGCATCATCTTTAGAAGAGGCTTCCTGCTGGGACGACAGTCATGCAGACAAATTTGATGCAGTGTGCGGCGTATGGTCCGAGCACTGACAGGCTGACCCCCCACCCCTTCAACCTCTGCAGCAATGCTGGCAGCACTCATACGTCTATTTCCCCAAACACAACCTCTGGATATGACGCTGAGCATGTGCACTCAACTTCTTTGGTCGACCATGGCGAGGCCTGTTCTGAGTGGAACCTGTCCTGTTAAACCGCTGTATGGTCTTGGCTACCATGCTGCAGCTCAGTGTCAGGGTCTTGGCAATCTTCTTGTAGCCTAGGCCATCTTTAGGCAGAGTAACAATTCTTTTTTTCAGATCCTCAGAGAGTTCTTTGCCATGAGGTGCCATGTTGAACTTCCAGTGACCAATATGAGGTAGTGTGAGAGTGATAACACCTAATTTAACACACCTGCTCCCCATTCACACCTGAGACCTTGTAACACTAACAAGTCACATGACAAAGAGGAGGGAAAATCGCTAAAAGGGCCCAATTTGGACATTTTCACTTAGGTTTGTACTCACTTTTGTTTCCAGCGGGTTAGACATTAATGGCTGTGTGTTGAGTTATTTTGAGGGGACAGCAAATTTACACTGTTACACATAAAATGACATTTTTCAGGCCTTTTTTATTTTAATCTTGATGATTACAGCTTGTAGCTCGTGGAAATCAAAAGTCCAACATCTCAAAATATATAGAATTTATAACACAGAAATGTCAATCTTCTGAAAAGTATGTTAATTTATGTACGCAAAATGCATAAATGCAGGGATTCTTTTGCATGAATTACTGTATCAATGCAGCATGGCATGGAGGTAATCAGCCTGTGGCACTGCTGAGGTGTTATGGAAGCCCAGGTTGCTTTGATAGTGGCCTTCAGCTCATCTGTATTGTTGGATCTGCTGTCTCTCACAGATTCTTTATGGGCTTCAGGTCAGGCAAGTTCGCTGGCCAATCAACCACAGTAATACCATGGTCAGCAAACCTGTTACTAGTAGTTTTGGCACTGTGTGCAGGTGCCAAATCGTGTTGGAAAAGGAAATCAGCATCTCCATAAAGCTTGTCAACAGATGGAAGCATGAAGTGCTCTAAAATCTCCTGGTAGACGACTTCATTGACTCCTGACTTGAGAAAACACAGTGGACCAACACTAGCAGATTACATGGCACCCCAAATCATCACTGACTGTGGAAACTTCACTGAGGACTTCAAGCTACATGGATTCTGTGCCTCTCCATTCTTCCTCCAGACTCTGGGGCCTTGATTTCTAAATGAAATGCAAAATTTACTTTCATCTTCCCCATGATTGTGTTTATGTGTACTGAACCATACTGAGACATTAAAGGCTCAGGAAACCTTTGCAGGTGTTTTGAGCTAATTAGCTGATTAGAGCTCTTCTCCAGGTCGACATTTCTATATTATAAATTCATTATTCATAAATTCGTTAACATTTTGAGATACTGGATTTTTTATTTCCATGAGCTGTAAGCCATAATCATCAAGATTAAAAGAAAAAAAGGCTTGAAATGTTTCACTTTATGTGTAATGAATCAGAATATACGAAAATTCCACTTTTTGAATTAAATTACGGAAAAAATTTACTTTTCCACGACATTCTATTTTTTTTTTTTTTATCAAGGTTTCTTTATTAACATTTTTCAAATTAAACATACAACACCAACCAAACAGACAGAACAACCACCCCTCCCCCACGTGCCAGACACAGAACATACATATTACATATTATAAAGCCAGACCACCATAGAAGAGAGCAAAAGAAACAAAATTATAGACAGTGATCACATAAAAATACTGTCAGCATCCACGTCTCAGACAAAGAACAGAAAAGGTTGCCAGATTCTGTAAAAATTCCCATTTGCCCCCCTGACAGTGTACCTAATCTTTTCCAACTTAAGATGAGACATGACTTCCCTGACATAATGACCATACACTGGTGGAGCAGGATCCTTCCATCTAAACAGTATTAATCTCCTGGCCAGGAGAGTACAGAAGGACATCATGCTGGTCTCGCACCATCTAAAAGGAGTATTCTCCGGGGTCACCCCAAATATCACAATGAGAGGGGACGGCTGTACTACTCTTCCCAATATCTTAGTAAAGGTCTCAAATATAGATTGCCAGAATGTGTACAGCTTTGGACATGTCCACAACATATGCAACAGAGTGGCTGGGGCCTGTCTGCATCGATCACATGTGGGATCTATGTCGGAATTATTCTTCGAGAGTCTAGCTTTGGACCAATGCAGACGGTGAACAGTTTTAAATTGGACAACCGCATGTCTGAGACATATGGAGGAGGAGAAAATCCCCTGAATTACCTTGCACCAATCAGCATCAGAAATTGATTCGCCTAAGTCCGCCTCCCATTTATTCTTAGATAACCCTTATTGTCTGCTTCCTCGCCAGTTTACAGTTAAAAATTGCATCTAATAGCGAATTGGAAGGCCACAATGGGAAGGTGTCCGAATTTAAGGCCACAAAGCTTCTTAGCTGCAAATATTCATAAAAATGTGATCTGGGAATGTCATATTTCTGCATGAGCTGCTCGAATGAGATAAAAACACCCTTAAAATAGAGATCAGACAGTAAGACAGCTCCCTTTCTAGACCAAGTAACAAAAGCCTTATCACACAAAGATGGGAGAAACAGATGATTATTTGCAATTGGCCCCATGAGTGACAAGTCCCCAAGAGAGAAAGATCTTCTAAACTGATTCCAAATTTTGATTGAGTGTACAACAACTGGATTAGAGGGAAAGCTAGACAGAATTTGTGCGAATGGTAATTTAGCACACAGTAGGGCCGCCGGGGAGGTGGACGCGATGGACGCCCCCTCCATAAGTGTCCATACAGGGGCTGCCACACTCTCCCCCATCCAGTACAACAATGCTCTTATATTAGCTGCCCAGTAGTAGTACATGAAGTTTGGGAGTGCCATCCCTCCCTTCGCTTGAGGTCTCTGCAATATATGCCTTTTGATCCGTGGTGGCTTTTTGTTCCAGATAAAGGCTAATATCTGATTGTTCAGTTTTGAAAAGGATTTTGTAAGAAACACTGGGAAACACTGAAAAACATAAGAATTTAGGCAGCACATTCATCTTTATGACATTCTAATTTTTTTAGATGAATTTAAACACATCTTGTATTAAAACTTTATGCCCAAAAGTATGCGTACACCTGACCAGGATGTTAGATCTAATGTTTTGGAAATATTTTGTACCCCTCTCCTAATCAGTATCTTTCGACAATGAAATCCCATAAATGTAAGCTTTTTGTAGACCATGGCTTCAGGCCTCAGATGAAATCAGGAAGATGTGAAGAAAATCCTACAAAAAGTGCTGCCATTTATTTGGGGTTAATCAGAATTGATGAGCTTGAACGTAAGTGGTTAATTCTGTATTGATTGCACCTGTTAATTTTAAATCCACTGTGTGTCCAATTCTATGCTTGCATAGTTAATATCTCTCACTTTTGGGGGTCTCACAACTAAAATGGCAGAACAGATACATTCTGCTGTCAAGGGTTAATCTATTTGAAAATCTGTGGTCTGACCTGTCCACCAGCATTCTCCATTTAAATTGACAGGAGAATGGAAGAAAATGCGGATAATTTCTTGGGGCACTGTACCTATATTCTCACTGTATGTTGTGGCATCATTGTGCAAAAATATACCCAAGCCTGCAGTAAAAAAGCACTGGATTTTGTGTACATGTAAACATTAAATGCACTCAATATAGTCTTACTAATTGGAAGGAGCCAAAAGGCAAGTCACACTTAAAGAGGGAGACCAAGAGAGATATCACCATTGTACTTTATCATTTTACTTATTCATTTATTAAGTTGTTTAAGTATCTGTTACTTTTATGATCTTTCAAAATAAGACAGAGAGAGAGGGAGACAGAGAGAAAGACAGAAGGGGACAAAGCAAATTTTTGGTATCATAGAAGAACTGCTATAGCAGGTGAGTTCCACAATCAATTTCTATAGCATTTCATGACATTTAATTTTGAGCCGTTTGCTGTCTTCCCACTTCCTTCTAACCTATTTATTGTTATTTTAGATAAACACCTCCATGTTATTTATCCAATGTTAATCTGCTCCAGTAATCCGCTAGTAACAAGAAGTACAGTGATTTAATGACTGTCTTGACATGATAGCAACTGAGCAACTTTTTACAAGTTCTAAAAAAGTTTCTTTCTGTTCTGTGAAATAAATGGCTTACTTTAGATGTGATTTGTAATAGGTAAAAAAAAAACAACAACATTAAACTTTCACTATAGAAAGAAACAAAAGGTTTGAAAGAGTGCATTACAGTATTAAGAATGATAACCATGAATGAACTTTCACCATGTCCCTGTTACACCAATCCTCACATGTTTTCAGAACTGCTCATTGTGCTTTTAGTAGTTTACATGGTCCAACTGAGTAATAGTAGACACAGCCATAAGTTATAATCAAAATTTATGATCAGAGACTTTCCATTCTATGTATATGAGGTTTGAAACCAACCAGATGTAAAACGTGAAATCAATCTCTTTCACAATGCTATTAAAAAATTGGGCTTCAATTAATTCACAAGATGTGTCCATGTATACAGTCCCCTTTGAAACTATTGGAATGACAAGGCAAATTTATTTGTTTTTGCTGTAGACTGAAGACATTTGAGCTTTAGATCAAAAGATGAACATGAAAAGAGAATTTCAGCTTTTATTTCCTGGTATTTATATGTAGATGTGTTAAACCACATAGAACATAGCACATTTTGTATCAGACCACCCAATTTTCAGGTAAGCAAAAGTATTGGAACGGGTGGATGACAGGTGTTTCTTATTGACCAGGTGTGTCCTGTTAGATTAACTGTTTAAACAATAAATAGCTCTGAACATCTACTCCTGGTTTTAGCCTTCAGTTTCACTTGTGAAGACTGCATTTGTCATTAAAAAGGATAAGCCAACATGAAGATTAGAGAGCTGTCTATGGGAGAAAAGCAAGCCATTTTGAAGCTGACAAAATAAGGAAAATCATTGCACAAACATTTAGCATAGCCAATAAAATAATTTTGAATGTCCTGAAAAAGAAAGAAACCACTGGTGTACTGAGAAACAGACACCGAATGGGTCAGCCAAGGAAAATAACAGCAGCTGATGACAGAAACATTATGAGAGCTGTGACGAAAACCCCAAAAACAACAGTCAGGGACATCACCAACAACCTCCAAAGGGCAGGGGTGAAGGTATCACAATCAACCGTTTGAAGAAGACTTTGAGAGCAGAAACATAGAGGCCGTACCCCAAGATGAAAACCAATCATCAGCAGTAAGAATTTGAAAGCCAGATTGAATTCAAAAAGAAATACAGAGATGAGCCTCCAAAGTTCTGGAAACAAGATTGACCTCTACTAAATTGATGGAAATGTCAAAGTGTGAAGAAAGAAAGGATCTGCTCATGATCCAAAAAATACAAGCTCTGTGAAACAGGTTGGAGGAATTGTCATGCATGGGCTTGCATAACTACTTCTGGAACAGGCTCACTAATCTTTATTGGTGATGTAACTCATGATGGTAACAGCAGAATGAATTCAGAAGTTTACAGGAACATTTTGTCTGCCAAGTTATAGAGAAAAGCATTGAAATTAATCAGGAGGAACTTTATCATGCAGCAAGACAATGATCCAAAACACACTGCCAACTCAACAATGGACTTTATCAGGGAAAAGTGGAAGGTTTTAGACTGGCCAAGCCAATCACCAGACCTTTTTCCAATGCACTGCGTATGCATTTCAGCTTCTGAAGAGGAGACTTAAATGAGAAACCTCCCTGAAACATACAACATCTGAAAGTGGCTGCCATAAAAGCCTGGAAAAGCATCACAAAAGAGGCCAAAAATTTGTTGATGTCAGTGATTCACAGGCTTGATGCATATCCCTTAATGCAAGGAATAGGCAATCAAACATAAAGTGTTTACTTTAATTTATGTTAAGACATATGTTCCTCTACTTTTGCTTGCCTAAAAAATTGGCGGTATGATATAAAAGGTTCTATTCGTTGTTGTTCTAGGTCCTTTATGTTGTTTAACACATCTAGATATAAATACCAGTAAATAAAAGCTGAAATGCTAAACTCTCGTCTTATATCCATCTTTTGATCTCAAACCCAAATGTCTTAGGTGTATAGCACAAACAACTGAATTGTCCTTGCCATTCCAGTAGTTTAATAGAGGACTGTACATGGGGTAAAACATCTGAATTCAGAACATCAATTGATTATCTAGGTCAGTGGTTCTCAACAGGGGGAGATCAGAAGGGGGACGTGAATTTTTTCAAGAAAAAAACAGACAGGACATCATTTGGGTACTCTGTGTATTTTATTGCTTTTCAAATAGAATGTGCATAAATGGAAAACTCCACGTTCTCTCTCCCTCTGTATTTTGTTTTTGCTGGGAAGAGGCGGCATTTAACCTGTCTTTTATCTGTCAGTTCAGACCAGTGTTGCCAACTTAGTGACATTTCAGACCCCTTTAGCAACTTTTTTTTGCAAAAAAAAAAAAAAAAAAAACACCTAGCGACTTTTTGGACAAACCTTAGTGACTTTATGTCTTATGTCTGCAGTACTGTCCTGCATGTGCGAGGTCTTGCTTTCCTGCTGGACTCTCACCTCTGCTCTGTTCAGTGAGAGTCTGAGAGCCGGAGATTTAACAATGTCACATAACTAAATCATTCTTATGTGAATGTTTTTAGAACATAAGACGAATGGAATGCAACATGTTTTACATGTAAAATAGTACATGTTATTACAGCCTAGTTCTCTTGTTCAAAGTAGTTATAGTGTTCAGAAACATTTTATATCATTCATGTTCCATACCCGTCCATTATATACTTTTATAAAAGTATATATTTTTTTAAATAATAAAAGTTATGAAAAGTAATTTATAAAAAGTAAAAAAAAAAACACAAAAACATCTATCAAAAACAGATTATAGATTAGGTACGTGTGTGTATATATATACACATACACATACATGCATGTATATGTATATATATATATATATATATATACACACACATGATAGGGAAAGGTTGGGGGGTTTTGGTTGCAAAAGGTTGAGTACCTCGGATCTAGGTGGACCATTAAGATTACTGTAGTCACCTGCATGCATCTAATCACATGAGTTGTCCATCTCTGCCATCTATAATCCACCCATGGAGCGGCTGTGGCTCAGGTGTTAGAGTGGGTTGTCCACTAATTGTACGGTTGGTGGTTCGATTCCATATGGCTCCACTTGCCGAAGTGTCCTTGGGCAAGATTGCTCCCACTGGCAAGCTAGCACCATGCATGGCAGCTCTGCTACCATTGGTGTATGAGTGTGTGTGTGAATGAGTGAATGAGAAACAGTGTAAAGCGCTTTGTAAAACCGCTATGGTTAAAAAAGTGCTATATTTACCATACTAATTGGCTGACAGTTGATTAAAAAAAAGACAACGCAGCATTACACAGCAGAACCTAATAATGTAGTGCTGTAAATAAGGAAAGATTAATTTCTCTCACAAAGAACTAAGAAGTGGTCACCATCGATATCTCCAGTAAGCAATATTTGCTTATTGTGCTATATGCTTATTTTCCAGGTCCTCTGTATGAATGCTATGCATAAACATTGAAGAGTGAATAACTTACCGAGGCTGCTGCTGGGCGCAGTAGGGAATGCATAAACCATTCATCTGATTAAGTAATAATGTTGTGTGTGTGTGTGTGTGTGTGTGTGTGTGTGTGTGTGTGTGTGTGTGTGTGTGTGTAAACCTGGGAAAACCCATTGGATGTGTAGCTGTAATCTGGCAAACAATCAAAAAAGACCAATAAATCAGGTTTTTTTTGCCTCCTTTTTGAGAACTTTGTTTTGGAAAACGTCTGGGTTACACAGGTAACCCTGTTCCCTGAGAAGGGAACGAGACGTTGCGTTTAGCATAACAGTATAGGAACGCCCTTGCGCGCATGACTGGTATCTGAAGCTTGTATAAAATCATGCCTCTACTTATAGGCCTGTCATGATCAGGTGATGTGGCAATTAAGCACGTCGCATGATATATACATGGCACCTGTGAACCACGCCACCAGCCTCTATTATCTGAAGCGAAGACGCAATTCACAGGCCTGCCCTGGTATGACAAAGCTACGCAACGTCTCGTTCCTTTCTCAGGGAACAGGGTTACATGCGTAACCCAGATGTTCCCTTTCAAAGGGAACTTCAATGTTGCGTTTAGCATAACAGTATGGGAACGAGAATACCCACTCCATCATACCGAGGGTGCGGCCTGTTCAAAAAGACCCAAGCCCGAGGGTCACTGCAAGACACTCGAGTCCGGGGTGGAATGAATATCCAGGCTGTAATAACGAATGAATGTGTGTGGCGTAGACCATCCTGCAGCAGCACACACATCCTGTAAGGATACCCCTTTGGACAAAGCCTTCGAGGAGGCAACCTCCCTAGTGGAATGAGCTCTTATACCCAGAGGCGTAGCAAGACCACGTGCCTCGTAAGCCATAGAGATTGCTTCCACTATCCAATTAGAGATGTGCTGCTTTGACACAGCATCACCTCTACTATCGCCGCCAAAACAGACCAGCAACTGCTCCGACTTACGCCACTTGCCAGAGCGGTGGACGTAAGTACAGAGAGCCCTTACTGGACACAGCAGGTGCATCCTCTCTTGTTCCGGTGTGAGGAACGGAGGGGGGCAGAAAGCCTGCAACACCACAGGGTGGGCAGCCGATGTAGGCACCTTAGTAATATAATCCAGCCTAGGATACAGGAAGGCCTTGGCTAATCCAGGGGCAAAGTCAAGGCAGGAAGGGGCAACAAAAAGAGCTTGTAGATCTCCCACTCTCATGAGAGATGTCAGGGCCAGCAGAAGAGCTAACTTTAGAGTCAGATGCTTCTCAGAGGCTGACTCTAAGGGTTCAAATGGGTCCCCGACAGACCTTCCAAGACCACAATAAGGTCACAGGAAGGTATGCGGGGCCTGCAGATGGGCCTCAGCCGCCTGACACTATGCATGAACCTCGAAGTTAGAGGATGTTGCCCCACAGAGGCTCCATCAACAGGGGCATGGCTGGCTGAAACAGTGGCCATGTAAACCCTGATTGTAGAAGGAGCCAACTCTGCTGAGAAACGTTCTTGTAAGAACTCCAGGATTGTAGCTATTGTGCAGTTCACTGGATCTAGTTGACGTTCCTCACACCAGAAGACAAAAAGCCGCCACTTGAGCGCATACAATTTCCTTATGGATGGTGCTTTAGCATTTAACATGGTCTCTACAACCTCATTTGTGAGAACAGAATCTATGAGCTGTGTTGGCTCGAATTTAGCCTATTACCCAAAAACATTTAAAATTCAACTTAGAAGCCAATACTCACATCTACCTCTGAGACCAGTTGGAGATACACCAGCCGTGAGTGAGAAGAAGCAAGGGTCCAGCTTTATTGTTCCATTCCACCACACGAGATCCACACCGATGAGAATTCTCAGAAGTGATCCCCCCTACCCTGAGCTTAAGCTCCAGTATTTATACTGTATTTACACACTAGATAACCCATAGGTTTCCAGAAAAGGCCTATTTCACTTACCCATAGAATTGAAACCCGGGGTTTTACTTTACACATAAAATCAGAACTCAGGCATTTCCAACAACCCAGGAAACAAAAACCCAGTGTTTCTATTTACCTAGGTTTTCAAAAACCAGGGTTCTCTTTTACCTAGGTCTTCAAAAACCAGGGTTCTCCCTTACCTAGGTCTTCAGAAACCATGATTCCCATTTCCCTAGGTAATAAAAATGACGTAAGCAAGACGACTAAACAACCGGGAGGGACCTTGGTCTTATCGTTATCTCGAGGGGGGGGGCAGCCACCCTTATAACTGGCTTTCTTCATGGTTCTCTAAAAATTAAGGCTTTCCTTGCGAGACGAGAATCTTCACCATCTGAATCATGAGTAAGTTATATTTTCCTTTTTTTCCCGTACTTCTCATTTATAATTTATTTTCATATTTGCACTATATTTCTTATTTTATATATATTTATACTACTTGAAAAGCGGTTTACTGTACTTCCAACTTCTTAATATCATTACAGTTCTACTGTCCTGCATATCCTACTATTCTGTTTTTTATAGAGTTTCTCTATTACTATAAGATATTATTAAAGTTATTCATGTGTGTGTATGAGGAAGAGAGAGTGTGTGTGTATGTATGTTGTGTCTACTTGCCCGCCCTTGACTGTACGAGTGTGTGTGTGTGTGTGTGTGTGTGTTTTTAGCACTCCTTAGCTTGTACACTTCTTTTTGACTTTTTTGACTATTACTGATCTTAAATTGCTCGTAATTCCAATCTGTCAATGTCCGCCTAATCCCGCTTCTACGTGTCAAGGTGCCCGTTTTTCCTTCTTCTCCCTTATGTTTATTTTATGACCTTTTTTATCCACAACAGCTGGTGCCCTTCAGTGGCCAGACCCACAGTTTCCATAGTTCTGGCCGAGGGTGATAAATCAGCCCTCTGGCTTGAGACAGTAAATCCCTGCAGATGGGAATCTCCCAAAGAGTACCGTCGAGCAGGGAAATTAATCTCCAAGAACCATATCCGAGCCGGCCATTAAGGTGCTACTAGCAGCAGACCTAGACGTCTTGGCGAACTCTCACTAGAACTTGTGGGAGCAGAGCGATCAGGGGAAAAGCATATAGACGTGATCTCGGCTACGTGTGCACCATGGTGTCCAGCCTCAATGGTGCGGGAGGAGTGAGGGCGAACCACAGCAGTCATGTGTTGTCTCCTCGGAGGCGAACACATCCACTTCCGCTTGTCCGAACCTCCGCCATATGGACTCCACCACTTGTGGATGGAGCCTCCAATCCCCAGGCCTCAGCCCCTGCTTCGAAAGGATGTCTGCCCCTACATTCCAGCTGCCCGGAATGTACATTGCACTCACTGACAAGAACTTTCCCTCTGCCCAGAGAAGGATTAGTTGCGCCTGCTTGAACAGGGGGCATGAACGTAACCCTCCCTGGTGGTTGATATATGAGACCACTGCTGTGTTGTCTGACATAACTAGCACATGGTGACCTCTCAGCTGAGGAAGAAAGAATTTCAGTGCTAGGAATATGGCAATTTATCTTTAAGCGATTTATATGCCAGTCCAGATGAGGGCCGCTCCAAAGACCGTTAGCTGGACAGCCATCTAAGACTGCACCCCAGCCCATGAGGGACGGGTCTGTCATTACCGTCTTGCGATAAGGAGACGCCCCTAGTGTGTGACCCGAGGCTAGAAACTGCGGACACCTCCAAATACTCAGAGCACATACGCATCGCAGCGTGACACTGATTACTCTCAGAGGTTTCATCCTCGGATGAAACCCCTGTCTTTTCAACCACCACTGAAATGGTCTCAAGTGCAATAGGCCCAATGGTATGATGTTGGCTGCTGCTGCCATAAGGCCCAACAGTCTTTCGTAGAAACTGGAGGGGATGCCCAGTCCTAGCTTTATCTTGCTCAAAGTTGATAGGACCGATCCTATGCGTGTTGGGGATAGAAACGCCCTCATCATAGTAGAATCCCATGTAACCCCTAGAAAAGCACTGGAGAAAGCATACTTTTCTGAGGTTCAACCTGAGCCCCAAGCTCCTCATGTGGGCGGGAACAACATCTCGATGTTGAACTGCCAGTTCCCTGGATCATGCTAGAATTAACCAGTCGTCCAGGTAGTATAGTTCACGGATGCCCTGGAGTAGCAAGGGAGCCAGAGCAGCATCCATGCACTTTGTGAAGGTGCGAGGGGATATAGCTAGCCCTAAGGGAAGAACCCAAATTTGGTATACATTGTCTCCAAACGCAAACCTCAGGAACTTCCTGTGACTGGGCGATATTCCTATGTGGAAATATGCATTTTTCAGATCTATCGTCACAAACTAGTCCTCGAACTGAATCTGTGGCACGATAAGTTTGAGCGTCAGCATCTTGAACCTGTATGTCCGAAGAGTACAGTTCAGATGATGGGGATCTAAAATTGGCCACATACTCCCATCGTTTTTGTGGACCAGGAAATAACGGCTGTAAAAACCACCCTCCCTTAGGGAATGGGGTACATGTTTTATGGCCCCTTTGTCCAAAAGGGAACTTACTTCCTGTGCTAACATTGGGCTCTGCTCTGTGCTGACAACTGTGGTGAGCACGCCTCTGAACTGGGGGGGTCGAGCTCTGAACTGGACCTGGTAACACTTTTGTATGGTAGACAGAACCCATGGAGACACATTTGGCAGTAGTTTCCATGCTGCCAAATGGTTTTTCAGTGATGTTAGCTTTTCCACATTCCATTGGAGGGAAAGCATCAGATTTCTGTTGCCCTGTGACAGCTCGTTGACCAGAGAAGGCTGAAAATGTGGGATGATCTTGGCCAGGGCAGACCCTACAGTAGCACTAGGGGCTATCTGCCCTAACAACCTCATGTCCGCTGATACATCCCTCCGTGGCCCATCAGGACCGTTCCTTCCTTGCCTGCTTTGCTTTTATGATCATTCTTAGATCAGGCCTTTTAGCAGGCTGTGGCTGTGACCGCCTGGTCCCCCTGGCTCTCTGCGGGGGGAGGTGGACTGCCACACTCGCCTTCTAGGCCTTCCTTGCACTAGCACTGGACTCGACACAACGGGGAAGGAACTGGCTGAACGCTGCCATTTGCTGTTTTGCCTCGCAAAACCTGTTGGCGATGACATTAACCGCGCTACCAAACGGGCTGGAAGGTTTGACAGGGGCGTCCAGCAAGGAGACCTTATCTTTTTCCCCCATCCCTGAGAGGTTGAGCCATAGGTGCCTCTCCACCACAACCAGGCTACCTATTGAACGGCCGATATGACGGGCCTTTTGTTTGGTCGCCCAGAGAAATAAATCTGTGGCACGGTGCAGCTCTGCCACTGCCTCAGGCTCAATTCCCTCCCCAGTATCGAGCTCACTCAGCAGGTCTGCTTGGTAGGCCTGCAACACTGCCATTGTATGCAGTGACCCACAAGCAAGCCCCGCTTCCGCATAGGCTTTGCCCACCAATGCCGAGGTGGCCTTACATGGCTTAGAAGGTAAAGTTGGCCTCCCTAAATTACCTGCCATTGATGGAGAGAGGTGGCTCGCAAGTGCCTCCTAAATAGCCATGCTGCTCACTCCCCATGATGGCTGAGTAATCAGATGTCGTGGGGTTATAGACACTGCTAGTGTATGGTTTTCTCCAGAAGCGTGATATCTCATCATGCACTTCTGGAAAAAAGGGGAGTGTTCTGCGGTATGAGGGAGATTTATATTTATTTTCACTGGAGAGGAAGTGCTCATCCAGCCTGCTACGTGCCACTTCCTCTTCCCCAGGCCAGTCTATATTCAAATTTTTAACTGCTGTAGTAATCACCTCAAGCAGCTCTTTATATGCTTGAGAGCTGCTGTCGGTTTTTGGTGCAATGGCACCCTCTACCGACTCCTCGGAGTCAGCGAGGAACTTTTGGCTTTCCATAGGGGAAGGAGAGTCGCGACGCGAGCTCCAGAGTCAGGTGGAGAGCCGGACCCGGAAGACAGAGCAAGAGATAGAGCAGCGCTCGTCTCCGGCTACTCTTCCAAATTCATACGAGAACCCCACGACCTTAGCCGGTTGGCTGCCACGGCAGCGGCCGGCCCAGATCCGCGAGGCTCTGAAACCCAACTCCCTTCGGACGAGAAGAGAGCAAGCCGAGAGCGGAGCTGCCTAATTGTGAAATGTTCACAATGCTGACAGACAGACCCCTCAAGGGCTGCTGTCGCATGCTCTACGCCCAAACACTTCACACAGAAAGCGTGTCCGTCTCCTCCCGTGATGAAACGGGAGCAAGGTGTAACACACTTTCTAAATTCTTTCTCGCTCATTCTTTCTTTCTCTTTTCTTTTCTTTTTTTTTTAAAAGGGATAGAAACGTTTAGAGATTTTTGAGAAAAGAAGAGTAGAAATAAAGTGTCTTTTGTCGCACAAACAACAGACATGCAGTCTCGCCGAAGATAATAAGACTGGCAGCATGGTTCACAGGTGCCATATATATCATGCGACGCGCTTAATTGCCATGTTACCTGACCATGGCAGGCCTATAAGTAGAGGCATGATTTTACACAAGCTTCAGATACCGGTCACGTGCGCAAGGGTGTTCCCAAACTGTTATGCTACACGCAACATCGAAGTTCCCTTTGAAAGGGAACCACAAATATGTTGCATGAAATTGAGGTGGAAATGCTTTCATTTGCTTTATAAACTTTCCTAGGCTTTCTCATAAAAATTTCACTGGTAAGGAATCAATGAGTTAACAAAAGCTGTGGTAAAAAAAAAAAAAAAAGGGCAGTCTGTCTAAAGATGATCATTGAAGTCATTGAAAATTGATTGCTCTGTGCGCTTTCCTCACACAGTGAATGTCAGGCTTTGGTTAAGCTGTTGGATTGCTGTGTCCAATAAAGCAAAATAAACTAAATCCTAAACAGATACCAGCTGTTAATTTCTGTTATACACCTGCATTGTCACATTGTCAAAACAGAGGAGTGCTTATATACTCTATACGGATGACAACAGAAAGAAAGTTGAATGACCTAAGATGTTTGAATGACCGTATAAAAATATGAGAAATTTAGCCAACAGATCTCACTGAAATAATCACATTATTATGAGGAAAAATATCATTTTATTAACTGAAAATATCACATTAATATGTTATTATGAGACAAATTACATAATTACAAAAATATTGTTTTAAGTGGAAAATATCACATTTTTACTTAAAAAAACATCAAAGTTGTGTTATTTCATCAAATATTGCATTACAAAATGTTGCATTATTACAGGAAATTTCACATACAAGATAAATATGTGATAAAAGCAACTTAACTGATCTGGTAAATGGAGCAGTTGACAGAATTAGTACAATTCTACTTTATGCTTGGCTTAGAACATAACGAGATTTTAATATCACAGCAGTGTTCAGTGTATTGCCATCAGTATACAGACAGTACAAATAATTTCCAATTCACAGCATTTTTACAGACCCAAAAAGTGGTTACACCTTTTAGAGGTTGCTTTATTACTAGATGATCAACTTGAAAGACATGGGAAACTTCATGGTTACAAATTACAGCATATTAAATGTCTACAGGCTGAGTATGTTGTTACACAAAATGCTGTCTGGCTTCTATTAAAAACTGGATCCTCGTGGAGTTGAGCTGAGATGCAGAAATTGTAGGCTACACAGGAACCCAAGTCCTAACTGCAAGCCCATCACTTGTAATTACATGTTATTTCTTCCTAGCAACACAATATTTGCTAAAATATATATATGTTTTTTTCACATACTAACATGATTCATGTTTTTCTCCTAATAACACAATGTATTTCTTATAATAATGTGATCGTTTCTCATAAGTATGTGACATTTTTAGGTAATAATGTAATATTTTCTAATATTTCTAAAAAAAAAAACAAACAAACATATTTTTCTCATTATAAAGAGATATTGATTTGATTTTTTTCATGTATGGCAGCACAGAGCTTCTGTACAAATGAAATAAATAGAGACAATGCATTGGTGTTTCTTAGTGAAGTCAAAATGGAATTCTTGTAGTTGAGACACTCAAAAGAGAAACATTTACATTCAGGAAAACCTGCAGTTTTCACAACTTCATACAATAAAAATTTCCATATTTGAAAAGTTTTCTCAGTCTGCTACACATATTGTTGCACTCAAATAGCATCCAGTGGTTTGTGTGTATAATGAAGTTCAGCATAAAATACTGTAATATAAATATTGTAAAATAGAGATGCAGAAAAAAAACATTTATATTCAAAGTTTGAATAACAAATGACCATTATCATCATTAACCATCATCATCATTAACTCTTATACAGACTTAAATCCACTCTAAATATAGTCATTACCTATGCAGTGTGGAATATATTTAATGCCATATCTGCAGCTACCTGCAGATCCTCAAATTTTACCTACCTCTAAAATGAAATACACCTTATTTGCTATTGTCTAGCTTGATATACAATTCTGATGAAATATTTGTGTTACTGGTGTTCCATTCAAGACAAAAATGTAATTGTTTTGTTGAAAATACCATTAAAATCTTTTTTTTTTCTAAATGTTCTTTATTCTTTTACCCAGATTGGGCTTTCTATACTTGGGAAATGACACGCTCCTTCCAGCAGTTGCTCCGAGACTACCTAGCAAAGCAGCGCATTTGCAAAAACCGTTTGGTAACCAAAGATGGACACTGCAACATTGAATATGGCAACGTGAGGTACAGCAGTCGCTTTGCATATGTGCAGGATTTCTGGACCACCTTTGTGGAGATACGTTGGCGTTTCATTATTTTATTCTTTGTGGCCTCCTTCACTCTTAGCTGGTTCATTTTTGGACTTATTTGGTACTGGATTGCTCATAACAATGGTGATCTTTGGTGGCAAAATCCAGCTCCGGACCACAAGCCATGTATATATAACGTTTTTGGCCTCACAACTGCTTTCCTTTACTCACTTGAAACACAGATGACTATTGGCTACGGTCTGCGAGTGCTCAGTCCATACTGCCCTGGTGCTGTTGCCCTAATTATTATCCAGTCTATCATTGGTTTACTTATTAACTGCTTCTGGTGTGGACTGGTTATGGCCAAAATCACCTTACCCAAGAAAAGAGCCAAGACCATTACCTTCAGCAAAATAGCAGTTATTTGCTCCAAAAATGCTGTCCTCTGTTTGCAGATAAGAGTAGCAAACTTACGTAAGACCTTAATGATTGGAAGCCAGCTATATGGCAAGCTGCTTAGAACAACAGTCACTCCAGAAGGTGAGACCATCATTCTGGACCAGGTCAATATTGATTTTATGGTTGATGCTGGAAAAGACAACCTCTTCTTCATTTGTCCTTTGACATTATACCATGTAATTGATAAGACAAGTCCATTTTTTAAATTTGCTTTGGACACACTTCTTCAACAGGAGTTCGAGCTAGTGGTATTTTTGGATGGCACATATGAATCCACCAGCTCATCCTGCCAGGTCAGGACTTCCTACATCCCTCAGGAGATTAAGTGGGGTTACAAGTTCCTCCCAATCATCTCCCGCAGTAAAGAAGGGAAATATCATGTGGACTTTTCCAATTTTGACAGAGTGGAGCCAATTTCAACTGCACACTGTGCTCACTGCTTCTACAATGGCCAAAGCCAACATCACAGAAATGGCAAAAATGGCATTGACAACCAGGGGTTTGAAGCAATTGAAGTTGATGATCATAGTAGTGGTACAGAAATGTAAGATAGACCTCTGCATTCACCAAAGGTTTATTTGCTTGCAGTATATATACTCAGCAAGAAAAGAAACGTCCTCTCACATTCAACTGCTTGTATTCCCATCAAATTTCTGAACATGGGTAATTCTTAGTATTAACATAAAAACATTCAACAGCTGAAGCATAAACAAGTTTCACAGATATTTGATGAACAGAAATGGAATAGTGAGTCCCTGAAAAAAGGGGGGGGGGGGGGGGGGGGGGGGTCCAGTATCAAAAGTAACAGTCAGTATCTGGTGTTGCCACTACCAGTTTTGCTTTGTCAGTTCTTGCTGTGAGATGTTACCCCACTCTTCCTCCAAGGCATTTGCAAGTTCTCAATCAAGTCTGGGGGGACACATGGTTACATGTATTTTTATATATCTTTCAAATACAGCCTTCACAGTATTGTGAAAAAGAGACATTTCTTTTTTTGCTGAGTATATATATATGAGTATATGAGTATATGAGTATATATATACACATACATAAATAATTTATGCATTGCTTTTTATGGATGCACAAAAATCACTGAATTAAACTACAGTCCTAAATTAATAATAAAAGCTCCCTTTCACTGCCCCTTACGGTTTCTGTTACTCACTGCTTTTAGACGTATTGTTTTACTTTTGATCATAGTGTTTTAATTAGACATTGCAGATCTTACTTACTCTGTGTATCACCGCGTCTGCATCGTGAGTGAGGAGCAATGCGGCCTTGTTACTAACAGATCACTTCTGGTATAATAAATGACAGAATTTACATTGCAAGCGAGCAAATACAGCATATAATGACAATAAGCTTAAACTAAACTAAACCTTTTAAGCAACTTGCACCAGGTTCCGTGCAATCCTTATCCTTCCTTCAGGGTCACAGGGAAACCTGGAGCCTATCACAGGGAGCATCAAGCACAGGGCAGGGTACACCCTGGACAGGGTGTCAATCTATCGCAGGGCATATATGCATATTATATATATATATATATATATATATATATATATATATATATATATATATATATATATATATATATATATATATATATATATTTACACACATCTTTACTTGAGGTTGACTATTTGCTTTCATTTTATTTTACTTTTTGTAGGTAGTCAGTGGCCTACTGGTTAAGCCAGATCACCATCAGCCTGTGGAGAGTACTGTTCTTCATGTTAATTAGCTAGCAAAATATTGTTGGCTAGCTACTGTTAGGTATCTAAGTCTGACCATTATCCTAACTATCTATTACTAACTACCATTACCCTAACAAAAATTATTATGTATTTCTTCTATATTTACCTTAATTTTCTTGAACTGTTTGAATAAAATTAATAAGAAACTGTTTTTTTTAAAGTACATGATCAGGCTCAATCCTCTTAGTGATAAGAAATATATCTCTGTTTGGGTTACTCTTTGTGTGGAGATATTTATTATTTTTATTCCTGTGATATCATAGATCATATCTGTTAGCTCTGTTTGCTGGTTTGAATGCTTATACTATGCCTCTGTTTTCTGTTTTGTATTGAAAGTTATTTATAAATTTAGGGCATGATTTAAAATGGCTAAAGGTACAGTCCTAAAAAGGGCTATAAAAATAATTTTATTGATGTATTATTTATGAAATTAAAGAACAAAAATTACCAATTTTATTTAAAAAAATAATAATTTCATGATTAGTTTTTTGCAGTTTTGATCTGTTAATGTAATTTCAAAATATATCTGTGTTTATTTCTTGTAAAAGAATACCTGATAAATCTGTAATATTCTTATATTCTTAAAAAAAAAATATTCAATAAATGTACTTACTTAAAAAAAGTCAACATTACTACACAAACTGCCAATGAGTAAATGTATCTTAATTTTCATTTCTATAATATCAAAGGATGTAATTTCTGTATGTAAATTCTAAATGCAGAAATTTAAAATTGAATTTATAGTAAATAGGAAATTGGATGTGTTTTATTTACATAAATATAGTTATTTTAACCCTAAATTACATGACCCAAAAACAAACCCAATAAATGCATAAAAGTGGTCATTATGGCCTGCATTGGATGAATGGACCTGAATGGTATTCAACAAAGATAACTTGTTGGAAGGCATCTTCAACTTTATTTAAAAAGTTGATGAACACATCAATGTTTTAATGTTTCAGTCATGTTTATTTGTTTACACTCAGTGTTAGAAATTCCTTGCCTTTGTACATGCTGCCTACAGATAAAGCTGTTAATGGCCCTCGCAAAACGTGAACGAGGTCTTACATTAAGAAAATTTAACAGGGTGTTGTTTATCAAGGCTATTTTACTATACAAGAATTCACTCTCTACTGCTATTCAACACAAGCGAGAGAGATAGTTTGTATATATTGTAACCTTATTTTTGACAGGTCTAGGTCAAAGGTCAAAAAGATACATATCATTACTCTCAGGTCAAGTTCAAGATCATTATCAATCATATTTTATTTTGACAGGTCTAGGTCATCACCAATTTCATCGGACAGATGTAGTTAAAGATATCTATTGTTCCATATACTTAGTTATAGATTAATCATTGATTCTGACAAGCCTAGGTCAAAAAAGGTCATCACCAACATCATTGGACAGACATAGTTAAAGACTACCATTTTATCAGTAGTAAACTTTAAATTCGGTTCCGGTGCATTCACACACACACACACACACACACACACACACACACACACACACACACACACACATACAGAAGATAGGCCTAGGTCAAAAAAAGGTCATCACCAACATCATCGGACATATGTAGTTAAAGATATCTATTGTTCCATATTCATAGCTATAGATTAATCATCGATTTTGACAAGCCTAGGTCAAAAAAGGTCATCACCAACGTCATCGGGCAGACGTAGTTAAAGAGTACCAGTTTATCAGTAGTAAACTTTAAATCCGGTTTCCGGTACACACACACACACACACACACACACACACACACACACACACACACACACACACACACACACACACACACACACACACACACACACACACACACACACACACACCCCTGACCAATCAGAACAAAAGAAATTAAAATTGCTCCATCCGTTAGGTGTCGGTATAAACACCATAAGTTTATAGAAGAAGAAGAAGAAGAAGGACTCACCCACCTTCTAGGTTTAAAATACTCTTGTACTTCGAACATCGTGTGTGATCTTACAACATGGCTAACTCATGTCCTAATGCTCCGAAAAAAGCTCACTCTTTTTTGGGAAGAATAGAAAAAAATTTAGAGCATGAAAAGATTCAATATTGGGTAATGTCAAATGGATGTACAGCAGGATTTTTTTTTCGATGCAGAAAAAGGAACCGTTTTGCTTTTCAAGTTCTCGGTCCCCGGTCACATCCACTGGAGCCACACTACTGAGAGCGTAACTTTTAACGAAGGTGACTGGAAAAAATTCAGAGAATGTTGCATGGATTTTGACTACATTGTTAGAATGGACTTCTTTTCCCCGGTTGCATACAGACGTAAATGGAACAGTACATCTCTGCAATGTAAATACCACATCAGAGCAACAAATTTCTCCAAGAACCAGGTTTCACTGCGCTGTGCTGTTGTATTAACCGGTGACGACGCCCCTGATAACAAAGAAAACTGTGAAGTGAGGTATGACCGAACCAGCTGGCACGATCTACAACACTACTTCCATCAAATGGATGAATTATTCCAAAAAATTGGAAGAGAAAAAGGAACAAGGGAAATAAAAGTAAGGCTAGAAGATCTCTTCTGAGATCGTCAATATACTACTCTTGAGCAGAAACTCTGCCTTCCCCAAGACTCCTCCCATATGATCTATAAGTGAGTCTGACTACATATCGAAGACCAAAACATTCTGAGCATCAAGAAGTGAAATGGCTTGCGAACTCAGATCCGTTTTCTATAACTCTGTTTCTTCCCTGGATGATGATCATGTAACCAGTTCGGGTTTTGAAGACGGCGAAAACTTAGGAAAGAGAAATCTGATCTATCTGACAACGAAAGATGAAACCAATGGGTGTATAACCAACACTGTGCTGGCCATCATACGTGCGGTTACAGGAGAACTGCTGGACAGAATTATCCAACAAGATCTGAAGGACAACTGCCATGGCTGAGTGATCGATCATCCGAGTCAACTCCAACACGCATGTTTGTTCGATCCTGACGAATACTATCTGCACCTGAACACCTACAGATTGCTGAAAAAGCTGTTTAAACTGTGGTTCAAATACATGTTGGCAAGAGGTCTGAAATTGTGCGGGATCAAAAACACTCCGTCCCTGAAAAAAATTCAAGGAATCGCTGAAGCCATCGTGTGTGAATGGCGAGATGAGCCTCACATCAAAACAGTGCTGAACAAGGTCAAAGAGAAAACCAAAGACATTTTCAATGATCAGGTGTACGAAGACGTTGTGGACTACTGGACCTTTCACTCATCTCTGGAACCTGCTGACCCGCCGCATACAAGGGAAACTTAAAAACAAGCCACGTCTATTCTGACTGCGAGAAAAGCCTGAAGCCAAACAAAACAAAATGCTGAAGACATTCGTAAATAACACATTTGTTAAATGTGTCCTTAACACATTTGTGTGTATCAAGTTTTATCTTACATGTATTGCTCAAACGTTTGAATGAAAAACTAATCATGTGTCTAAACCTGTGTGTGATATAAATTGTTTAGAATGGAAAATTTGATTGAATTTGTAATACCATGCTCACGTGTTCTGAGATAAAATGTTTAATCAACACTTGCGTTTGATCATTCTTGTCTTGACACTCGAAATGACTGAACGATTGATGAAGAATATATATTATACACCATCAGAACCTGGTTCATATGGTGGCGTTGAGAGTTTGCAAAGAGCTATTGTTGAGAAAATAGGTAAAACAGCTAATGATACTGAAATAAAAAACTGGTGAGCAGAACAGGATGCGTACAGTCTACATAAACCAGTATCTACAAAGTTTAAAAGAAACAAGGTTTTTGTAAAGACATCGATGAACAATGGCAAACTGTTTAGTCGATATGAGCAACCTGTCAGAGAGTAATGACAACGCGAAATTTATGATCACGTGCATAGATATTTTATCCAAATATGCCTGGGTACGTGTGTTACGAAACAAGACCGGACACGAGGTAACTAAAGCCTTTGATTCCATTCTAAAGGAAGGTAGAGTCCCCAAAAAACTACAAACTAACCAAGGGAAGGAGTTTAACAAAAATTTTCAAACATTAATGAAAAAACATGACATTGTTCACTTTGCTACAGGTACGTGGCTAAAAGCATCGGTGTGTGAAAGTTTCAACAGAACGCTAAAGACCAGGATGTGGAGATATTTTACCGCTTTTAACATGAGAAAATACATCGACGTAGTCCAGGATCTGATTCAAGCGTACAATCACAATTACCATTCCAGTATCAAAATGAAACCCGCCAAGGTCAGCGAAGCCAGTTCCTTCAGAGTATTTAAAACCCTCAACGGACTGTTCTCACCTAAATTAAAGAAACTAAAATTCAAGTTTAAAGTCGGTGATATCGTTAGAATTTCCCGTTTAAAAAGACAGTTTGAAAAAGGATACGAGCAAGACGTAGTTAACATAACAAAGGAACATCGTGAACAAAGCTGAAATCTATATTCATTAAACCATGGAAGAGTGTGGATTCTATGTGACCCTTCCAAACAACACATCGTTGGATATTTACCCTAATAATAAGATCGCGCACTACACTACTAAATTCGCCAAACCAATCGATTTGAACGGGATATGGGAAGTCTCACTCGCAGAGGTTCAATATATCCAGAGTTGGTACTCATTAACAGAGGAAGACTGTCCTTGTCATATTATCCAGAGGGATGGAAAGAAAATACAAAACAGTTACTTTAATATCACTCAAGGATGTTACAAAAGTATCGAAGAACTGGTTAGTGAAATCAACAAAAACATGAAGAAATTGGAACTTGGAATTGAGATAACCTATAACCCTATGAAAAATAAAATACACATTGCGTCCCAAAAACATTTTGCGTGCAAAGCTAATGGAAAATTAGCGTATATGCTCGGTATGAACCCAGGTGTTCCGATAACGGCCCGAGAACCACACGCACCTAACCCCGCTGATATTCACGCAGGCTTTTACATGATGTATGTATATATAGACGTTATCGAGTATCAACAAGTTGGTGACAGTTTTGCCCCGTTACTGAGATGCGTACATATAACAGGTGAAAACAACAAAGTCGTCACAATTACTTATGATAAGCTGCATTACGTACCTCTCACCAAGAACCACATCACCGATATAGTAATCGAAGTCAAAACGGATCAGAACAAGCCTATACCTTTTAGTTACGGGAAATTTATAGGTAAATTACTCTTTAGACCAGCTAAACATTTGTTCCGTATGTAAAATAATGGATAGGGGCTACGTTCATCCACAGACCTACATGGATTATTATGTCCACCAGGCTGGAAATGGCCTTCCGGGGTTTCAAGGCGCCCCCACCATGTATGGGTCAGGGCTAGGAGGTCTGTTCAAGGGTCTTTTTAGAATGGCGGTTCCGTTTCTCAAAAGGGGATTTGCTATTGCAAAACCTAATTTAAAAACAGCAGCTAAAGGTTTTGTAAGTGACTTAGTGAGCAACATTATGAACAAGACACAAAATCAAGACGGATCGGGCCTTGCATTGATTGCGCGTAATAAATCTAAAAGGCTCCCAGGACGTCGACACGTGATTCCGAATAAAAGACGTAAGGTTACTAAACTCAAGACCAGTGTGAAAAAGACCGAGCAGAGAGGCAACAGGCATCCTTCCAGCTCTCACAAGAGAAAGCGGCTGAACATTTTCTAACATCATGGCTTTCTTACACAGTCTATCCTCAGAGTGTACCAAGACAAAATTGGATATTTCCACATTACCTTATACCCAAACGAGTATCGAAAAGTACACTTGAAATACCTCCACTTTCCGCTCTTACGGACAACGGGCCCCTGGAGTTCTACGTGGCTGGAAACGGGGAGGATAACCTCGACTTGAACAACACTTTTTTACATCTGTCCTGTAAAATCGTGAACCCCAACGGTTCCAATATAACTAACGATGCAAAGGTTGGAGTTGTTAACTATTCCATAGCCTCACTTTTTTCACTAGTGGATGTCATGCTCGGGGATCGTCTTATTTCTCAGTCCAGCAGTACATATCCATATCATGCTACCTTTGAAAGTCTTCTCAACTATGGAAAAGATACCCTGGAAACACAATTTTGCACCGGGCTATTCTACAAAGACACAGCTGGGCATATGGACGCCACAGACCCAGACGGCCAAAACGAAGGTCTCAAAAAAAGGGCCAGTTTCAGTGCTGAAAGCAACACCTTTGACCTGATTGGACACATTCACTCGGATATATTTTTTCAGGATAAACTTTTACTGAACGGTATCGATTTGAGGATTAAAATGGTTCGCAGCGAAGCTGAATTCTGCTTGATGAAGGAAGGAAATGCAAATTTCATTCTGAAAATATTCAGTGCTTCTCTTTTTGTGAAGAAAGTAACCGTCTCACCATCTGTAAAAATCGGTCATGGGCAAGCACTTCTCAGTGCCACAGCCAAGTACCCGATCAAAAGAGTCTGTTTGAAGACCTTCAGTCTAGCTGCAGGGAGCCGCATTTGTTCACAAGAGAACCTTTTCCTCGGCCCTTTATCTAAAACCATTATCTCTGGGATGGTAGACAACGATGCCTTCAGTGCGTCGTACAATAAAAACCCTTTTAATTTTAAACATTATGATGCAGAGTTTATTGGGCTCTACGTAGACGGTACTCAATATCCTGCAAAACCTTTTCAGCCTGTTTTTCAGTCCGGTAACGTGGTCCGTGAATTCCATTCTTTAATTTTAGCATCAGGAAAGCAGCTGAAAGATCAGACTTTGTCAATAAAGAGAGAAGAGTACCTGAACAGCTATACTTTATTCGCATTCAACCTGAATCCTGACGACAATTGTGGGCAACATTTGTCATTAATAAAGTCAGGAAATATGCGACTGGAACTCAGATTTCGACAACCGCTTCCGAGCACGGTGAATCTAATCGTGTACGCCAGTTTCAACAGTATTCTAGAAATAAACAATCGAAGAAACATGCTCATCGATTACCAGTAATGCATGGATACCAGAGAACTAACGGAGGTTATGAGAAGTTGCCCTGAAATAGATCAAATATTTCACGGCATGATGACCTGTGAAGAGCTACCAACGCGTACACTGAGAAAGTGTCCTGCTTTGTTCATCGTAAACACACATCCGAGACATATGCCGGGTGAGCACTGGCTAGCTTTATGCCTCAATGACGAAACCACTGGAGAATTTTTTAACTCGTTCGGAAACCCCCCAGACTACGAACTCTTTCCTTGATTGATTCATTATTTTTTGACAAAGAACTGTTGTAAAATAAAATACAAGCCTGTACAAGTTCAAAATTTTACTTCAGTTTGCTGCTGGAAACACTGTGTTTTTTCTGTGTCACAAAGCTAAATCTTTCAGATATCTTTGCATGTGTAGTGGAATGACTACGCTTCACAAGAAAATTGTTCAACAAAAGTTCTTTTATTGAAATAAAGGTAACACGATATAACATTCATTGTCCCTCGTCAATTCAAAAACCAAACCAGTCAGAGCTGTTAAAAATGGGGGATTTGAAAACTTGTTCAGAATCATAGTCTTTGCTTTTAAGTGGGGAAACAAGGTGAGAGGTATCTTTAGATCTTTTTATGTCAGATATTTTGCGTCGAACACCTCCATTAGGTATTGCTGGTATATTTAGGTTGGCTATTGTCTGTAAGAACTCTTTCCAGCCTAAAGGTCTCCGTTCGTCGGATACTCGATGAGGAGCTGTGAGATTTTTAAGTAAATCCACCATGTGTGATCCTTTGATAGTGTTTCCTTTAAAAATAAATTCACCATTATCATTCCACGATGCACCGGCTTTTAAAAGTTTTTCCATAATGAACGAAGCGTTCCTTTTGTTTCTCTCAGAAATGTTAGCAAGCACCTCTTGTACGATCTCGTCTTTGGGCGACTCAGTCACCGCTGCTTCCGTTTTGCTTTTCTGTATTTTAGGTAAGGACAGGGTCAGTTGAGCGGATTCCTGCTCTCCTAGTTTAACCAAGTTTAAAAAATTTTGCAGCACCAACACGTAGAGTTTCACCTTATCGTAATCGTTCAGATCAGTCCGTGACAAAATACCTCGTATTGTATCGTCCAAGTTGTTTTCAACAGTCTTTCTTAAGCTTTCTTTCTCTGTGGTGATGTTTCTAAGTTTATCGAGCTGATGTTGAGGGACTAAATACATTTTCTCTGCGGTCTCCATGTTAATTGTTGCGGGATGCAATTAAGCTGCTTATAAAAGGAATGGCTACACTGAGCAAAGGTAGAAGAAATCCTTTCCTTTTTCTTTCTACGGATGCTCTTTTATCCGCAAATAGTTTGATCCATTTTTTTTGTTTTTTTAAAACCTGGTACTGTTTTGTCGTCAGCGGTATGTTTCCCCTGAGCACGTTTAAAGCTAGTTCACATATGCTCAGGATGAGATCTGTGGGAGAATCACGTAATATATCTTTTCTCCTTCGGGGTGGAGACAGATGTAATGATTTCAGTAACGGGAGGGTTTTTTTCAATCGATCAGACATTTGTTGCCGATACTGTAAAGTTTTTTTTCTTCTTTGGGACATACACAACCGGATTCTCTCCCGGAAACACCCCTGCCCGGAGATGAAGTTCTTCTGGCGTTTGTGCTTTCAGGTCAACAAATAAATACCCATAAGGTCTAGAGACGGCATCGAGAAAGCATTCTAAAAAATACTTGCTGTTACCCGGATACATTTGACGAGCCAGTATGCTGATCTGTAATTTATCTCTAGGGTTTTTAAAAAGAACAATGTAGTTGGTGTTCAGGTTGATTGTTCTGCTGGTCTTGCCTTGAAAAAATAAGTTTTGAACGAGGTAGATGACGCTCAGATTTCTGTGGTGGGTGTATTTTGTAAAAGCCTTTTCTACTTCGTCGTTTTTACTGGCGGATTCCATCAAGTCATCGATTACCAACAAGTTTATTTTATTGGGAGGAAATAGTTCATTGTCACACAAAGAATCATGGATTCCTTGAAGAAATTTTATATTTATTCTGGTCATCAATTCATTGTAAAGAGGTTGCCAACATGTATAACACCAGACAATGATTTCGGGAACTACCGACATTGCTTCTTTACAGTTTTCCAACAACATTTTGATAAAATAAGATTTTCCACTATTACTAGGTCCACATAAGATACATGAAAATCAAAGAGGCATCCTAGCGTCAAAAGCAGTCACATTAATATTTTCCATTACAAAACACATCAACAGAAACTATATATACATATATACATGAATAACCTTAATATCCGTAAGGGAGAGTTGTAAAATCAGATAATAAAACACGCTTATCGTTCACAACCCTGAACCTTTTCAACTGTGTTTTGTCTCTCAAATGAAACCCCTTTTTATCTCTCACGATTTGGTTATGTGTGGTTACGAGTTGGCCGGTTTGATCCGGATTTTTCACTCGCTCGTCCACCAGTTCTGTCAGTGATTTCAAATTGACAATTTCAGAATTGATACAATTTAAAGTAATGCCTTTAGCTTTCATGGTTGTTTTTCCTTTTACAGTTTTATAACCATAGGTTTTAGGACCTGCGCTTACGAATTCTACGATTTGATCGCCATCATTTAGTTCGCTGGTATGACCACCCAAGTAATTGCTTAAGGGAGGCATCTTAAGGAAGTCACCTTCGTTAAGGAAGGAAGTCACCTTCCTGGGTCTGTGTACAAACAACGCCGATCCAATCGATCCATCAAATTGTACAGCTCAAGTCTAGCGTATGCGGTAGTGAAAATGCCATTATGATGAATACATTAGCGTTCAGCGGTTTAATCAGTCTCTCGTCTGTGTAACGCCACTGCACCATCGCCACCTTCTCATATAAAAAAGAGAACTGACTCACATTATAAATATTGGAGAACATGAACTGTAAAAGCTCGGCAGGATCGCGAACTAAGGTCATGTTTGATCTGTAAGGTGTTTGACACATCTTTCCCCACAACGAATTTAGTGCGAGTTTAGCCACGGATCTTTTGGCAGGATTAATGGTGATAAATTTTGGATCCAACGTGATCCCTTCATTCTCCTTATATTTGCGAATGTACTCACATTTAGAGTATTCATCAACAACCCAGGATAGATAACCTGAACTTTCCTGTTTGGTCTTAAGGAACATTTTAATATATCTTGTAAAAAGCTTATCAGACCTTTTAGGAAAGTGCCACACTTCAAACACTTTTAGAATTTTTTAACCTTTTTCGACAGCTTTCTCAATTTCGATAGATGCCCACGTTCTGGTAAGAGCTCTCTCCTGATCTGTATGATCGCATTGTTTTAGCTGATGCTCGGCACACGTTCTACATAGAGGAAAGGGGAGTTTGCTTTTTACACGAAACGGTAGAACAGGTGCCCACAGACCCATAGACGGTAATACTTTTGGTCTGACGATACCGAAGTAATATTTCAGAGGTTGAAAGTCATGATAAATGATGATAGGGTGATTGATCGGGTACGTCTTTGTCTTATTTACAAATGGGTAAAGAGAGGTGAAATCGAAATAATCGATTCTCTCACCTGGCTGAGCCACATAATGCAAATGTAACGCGTTTGTTCGACCGCCGAAAAGAGCATCTCGTGGGTTTAAATGCTCAGGAAAGTCAAAGTCTTTTAGAAAGTTTAGTACGCTTTGTCGTTTGTTGTTTTTCTTCATTTCATTCCACTCGTGTTCCCTCATCAGAGTGACTTGCAAATTGTGAGTGTCTTGCAAATTCTTAATTCTCTCCATCAATTTTTGACGGATATCTCTGAAGGTAGCAATGGATTTGGTAAGAGGATGCGGGGTCATTGAGGGAAAACACTTTTCACAGCCGTGATAAAAACATCCAAGAATCTCAAAAACCTTACGGTTTTCCCCATCCTCACAGTAACCATCTACGTAATGGGTACTAAACCTGACTTCACCTTCGTTCAACGCGTGGCGAATGGGTAGGTTTTGCGTTTTAGAATCGTATTCGAGCCATTGAATGGAAGGTGTCGAGAAAGATTTCTGAGCGGTGATGTAATAATCAAGCGGCGGAATAGCTAAATTGTCTTTACGCAGGAACTTGGTTCTAAAGATTTTCATGCACACAGATGCGATCGTTATGCATTTAAAAGGATCGACCTTTGTACTTTCCAGAATTTCTTCTCTGAAAGCTATACAGCCCTTTCTCAAAATTTCTACGTCGTTCACACAGTATTCGGCCATCTCTTTCTTGAAATCAAAGACTTTGTCAGAAACCGTTCTGTACCACTTAAAGAATTCTTCTCTATCCTTAGGCATCATGCCATCTACACCGGAAAACTTAGGGTCAGGATATGGTCCTACGTAATCCTGATGTTCTATGGTGTTCCAGAAATGGGGAAAATAGCCTTTCTTGCTTTCTGAAAACCCCATGGCTTTTGGGATGCTGCTCAACTTCATGGGTAAGAACGATAGACTATCAATGTAGGACTCGCGAAACGCGGTATCGATGAAGCACAAAATTTTACCACCTTGCGCTATAATTTCGGGAGTGGTTCCTTCTTTCACTAAATGGTTGAACAAAAGGTATGAATTGAACCCTCTAGCATTATGCGTGATAAACATAGAACCGTTGTACGTATTACACCGAAACTTTTTAAAGAAGGCACTGACGCAATCATCCCCTTCGGCCACCCACTCCTCTCCCTTAAAATCAATACAGCATATGAAATTAGCTACAAGAGTTCCTGTTACCTACATAGTCTCAAAATCGTAAAACACATAATCCATATTTTCGTGTTCTTTCCTAGCCCGTTGTATAAAACATTTATGCTCGATATCCTCGTCGAGTTTTTGGCCACAGAGTATGCATTTTGAATGTGCACACACCTGATTCTCACATGTTTACATTTACCGCAGTAGAATCCCGTTTGACACATAGAATATTCGCCTTTGCTCAATTGAATCTTTTCTTTATGCCTCACAAAACAGTATTGAGATCTACATAGTCTCTGGCATACACCATTCCAATGTGTCCTGGGTTATCAACTGCCTTTATTCCCATGGAACGCCATCCCTACAGAATCACCTGCTGTGAACAGCTGGTTCAAGAGGAGTGAGCAGATGTGGGAACAAGCTCCCAGAGCGCACAGCCCAAACCAACAAAAGGTTTGCAGCCAGACGGCGTAGTGATACACACAACTATGAGCCTGGGGGCATTGTGTGGCTCTCCACCAAAGACCTAAGAGTCATGCAGGAAAGCTGCAAGTTGTCCCAATGATACATTGGCCCATTCAAGTTCCTCTAAAGAATAAATGAGGTAACCTACTAGAACAAGCTACAGTTAACAAGCCATAGTCACCTAGCCCCCTCCATTCACATCTCCCACCTCAAAAGTCATGCCAGATCCACTTGCAGAAGACTCAATCACCTGCACCACCACACTCATCATATTTTAGGATACTCAGTATTCACACTGCAAAGTATATGCTCTTTGTCAATTAGTACTAGCCATTACCAACCCGTTTTCATTCTGTGGTTTTGACTTTATGCTGAAATTCTGATCTTTCTGATCTTGCCTGCCCTTTATTATGTTGTTTGTACATCGTGTGACCTTTGTCTGTTGTTTGACCACAATTTTTGAATATGTGTTTGTACTGTTTGCCAAGATAAATAAAATAAATGAGTACCTGCACTTGTGTCCTCAATTGAACTCTGTTAGTGAATCAAAACAATGTTGAGGTTCATTTCTATTTGTTTGTAGAAAAGAAATTAGCAATAAAAACACACTTTCAAAGTCTAACCCTGGGTTATATGTAGCACAATGAATTAATGTGTAATCATTCATTTGAAAAAAAGTACATCATTAATAATAATTAACAAATTATAAAAAATAAATAACATTTACTACTGCACTCATATTGTAATGTAATGTTATTTATTATTATTGCTATACCCCACTACAACAACATTCAGAATGTGGAATCTCAATTCCTGGATTCTTTAAATGATTCTTATATATATATATATATATATATATATATATATTACACACACACTGTATTTCTTATGTAAGACCTTTGTGCACTTGTGAGTCTTACATCCCACTGTACTGAATCCATACTGTATTCTAACACTGCAATACGATAGAGATCTTACAAAATAGATGACTATAATATTGGTAGAATCTTATAGTTGCCCAGGTGATTCACTTTTTAGACATTCTCACTTTTTTTGGTCCTTTACTGACTCCAAGTGCTGATGACCTGCATTTCTGAAAGATTAGCTTCAGTGGGCTTTAATTGTACTTTCAATTGTACGTTATTCTCTTTCCACTCCAGAGTAAGAAAATTCACATTTTGTCCTTTTTATTTTAGTTTATTCCTTGAGAAATAGAAAAGAGAATCTGTGCAGCAAATGTCCAATATAAAACCAACTTTACCATGATCTCCCAGAGACAGCCCACTTCAGTCTTCATTCTTCTCAGATGCATTTCACGCACCAATTTCAAAAACTCATCAGATCTACATGAATCACACAAATTACATATTTTGTATTCAAAACTGTGATTTTTGCCAAAAGGTGACATGTTTGTATCCCTTCAAAGTGATGGAAAGGCCAAAGTATGTAGAAAGAAAGGATCTGCTCATGATCCAAAACATACAAGCTCATCAGTCCAGCATGATGGAGATAGTGTCATGGATTGGCTTATATGGCTGCTTCTGGAACAAGCACACTAATCTTTATTGATGATGTAGCTCATAATGGTAGCAGCAGAATGAATTCAGAAGTTTACAGAAACATTTTGTTCGCCAATTTACTGCTAAATGCATGTAAATGAACTGGGAGGAACTTTGTCATGCAGCAAGATAATGACCCAAAACACACTGCCCACTCAACAAAAGAGTTTATTGGGGGGATAAAATGGAAAGTATTAGACTGGCTAAGTCAATCACCAGACCTTAACCCTGAAGGGTTCTCCCTTCAGGAGACTGAAGGGAGAACCCCGCCCCCAAAACAAACAAAAAATGAAAGGGGCTGTAGTAAAAGCCTGGAAAACCATCACAAAAGGAAAAACCAACAATTTGGTGATGTCAGTGGGTCGCAGGCTTGATGCACCTATTGCAAGCAAAGGATATGCAACCAAATATTGTTATTTAGATTGATTTACTTCAAGACTGATCTGTTCCTATGCTTTTGCTACGCTAAGAATTGGGTGGTGTGATACAAAAGGTTCTATGTTTTATGTTGTTTAACACATCTAGATGTCAATACCAGGAAATAAAATCTGAAATCCTAAACGCTCGTCTCATATCCATCTATTGATATGAAACTCAAATGTATTTGGTGTATAGCACAAATAAACGAATTGGCCTTGCTTTTCCAATAGTTTTGAGGGGACTGTGCCTCAAATTAATTGCAGTTTAAGGGGTTCGTTAACATACAAAGTTTCTCTTCGGTGATTACATTTCTTGTTAAACTTAGCAACACTTGGTATAAGACTGTACCATATTAGTACACCTAATTTCAATGAATGGTAGCTATCTCAACTAGATAACATGGCAAGAGTGTATCTAGCAAAGTTGTTCCTTGGTTAATTCAGTCATTACACACATCAATTGTTAGAGAGTGATGGGTGATAAGATCAGCAACATAAATGTGGATGCATTATAAGCTTCATGAATGATTTATTGCAAGAATATTATACTGTATTAGTTTTAGCTTGGTGTACCTAATAAAATGGTATCTGTATATATGCTTACAGGCTTCATAAATATAACAAAATTGTATATTGTAAGAATAGTGGCGTGCAAATACCATACCCCACCAACAATAACCCAGATAAGCACACTCTCACATTTTGGCAAAATGTAAATAGTGTACATGGGACATGCAATTAATCTGAGCTACAGAGACATCTTTGTGTTCAGCTACTGGTCTTAGTTTAGGTGTTGTACTACCCTACTGGTGTAAGGTTGTTTGGGATTTATAAAGATAGGTATTTGGACATTGACACTTTGGACAATTTTTGGTTATTTTGGCTCTGTCCTTCAGCACATTGGATTTGAAACGAAACAATGACTACATTTACATGGAGAGCATTAATCTAATTATTGACCTTACTCTGAATAAGAAAATATTTAGATTAAGGTGTTTACATGAGTTGTTTTTAGAATATTCCTTTCATGTTCCTGTGTTACATGTCTTAGAACACCGATTAACGGCACACGTCATTACATCCCCACGCCATCCGACATTCCCTCCAGAATTACACGTATCAACATACAGTTTGTCTTCGTTATGGTACTGTATACAGTTTCGGGTGTTTCATTTATAATTTTACGAAAGCTTCAAGTGCAGTTAATTATTTGTCATGCTACACGTGCAAATAGACTACTGCTTGAAGTCGTGGGCTGTATCCCAAACCGCATACTTACCTACTATATAGTAGCCGAGATATATGTATTTCACCTACTATATAGTAGGTAAGCACATGGTTTTGGATGCAAACATGCTCTCTTGTTTATCGTCAAACGGTTGAGCACTGGCATGTGTAGGTGTCCTGTTGCAAAATGCGGTGAAAACTCGACGTTAATAGTGTGATTAAGGTGTGTACATGTTTGTAATGCACGTTGATAATGCGACTAAAACAGGAATACTCCAAATGTCTCTGATTTGTGTTTACTTAGAGTATGACTTTATTTGGATTAAGGTAATCAGTAATCGCTGTTTACATGGTAGTTTCTTAATCATTGTCTTAATCTGGTTAATATTGGATTATTGTTGTCCATGTAAACGTGTGTAATGATTAGGAGGTTAAAATTCAGAGTTTGAGTGTATTATTTGGTCATCAAGTTCAAAGAATCTGTAACCAAGTACTAAATATGATAATTTTATTAGGTTTATAGGAACTTGTGCAATAACTTTTGGTCCTCTGAAATTGGCAGACTGTCAAATGGCTATAATTACTACATGTTTCATTTGATACATCTGACAATACCACATATTTAAGCTGAAAGTTTGTACTTGAAGTTCATAGTCATTATTTCATTTCAGATTCAATGTACAGGACAGAAATCATAATCATAAGTTCCAAATATGTATGTACCTAACTATAAGTGTGTACTCTCATTTTGTAATCTCTAATTCATTAAGATCTTTGGAAAACATTGGCTTTCAATGTATATTTAGTATATTCACTTCAATGTATTAACTTTAATACAGTTTTATCTTTCTTTACTACTCCCATTTCTCTCCAGCACCAAGAGACGCGACTCGACTCAAGACCCGGTCTCTTCTGGGGCCTAGGACATGATCTGTAGTACATTTACTCAAGTACTGTACTTAAGTGCTGCCTGCCCCATTTAAACCCATTCAAATAGGTTGACAGCACAGATTTGTTTGGAACTATTGAGCGCTACATGAACCACATGACTGCGTGAGAGCAAAGAATGGCGCAACTCTCCTTTTCAACGGTGTTGGATGGAAATAATGTGCAAGGGGCAACCCCATTGGCTAGCACTCACTGTCTGTGTTTTTATTTCAGCAAATAAGTTTGGGTGAATGAACACAACCTGATTAATACAGTCATCCAAAACTATTGGAATGGCAAAGTCAATTCTTTTTTTTTTCCAGCTTTTATTTTATATGTATGTGTTAAACTGCATAGAGCATAGCATATTTTTATACAACTTTGAGACTAGTTATTTTAGTCTATAATTTATTCTGACGAGTCTATTTGTGAATGGATGAGTGTGAAGGGATTTTTCTATATTTGGCTGTTTAGTCCTAAGATTTATATACTGCAGAAATTTTATTCTAAAGGTGTATTTGTATTCGTAAATGTATATTTTGTATTAATAAAACAGGGAGTAACTGAATGTGATGTGTTTAATAAATTATTACATATACAGGCTGATTAATCTATTTATTTAAGTATTTGAGACTTTAAAAACAAGTAGCAAATTTGTTGATTGTGTAATGTCGTTTCACCCAACTGAAATCAACATTGCTTCAACACACAGCAACCAATTACATCGCTTTTGCATTTGTTTTCAATGGCATGTATGACACTGATTCAACATGATTTCGATAAGAAAAAAATGTTGGATCAACATCAGAGATCAACCTTGTTTTGATGTCACGAGAGACAGCGCTCTTTGGGACACAATTGTTAACTTATTACTCACAAAAAAGACTGAAAGACTGAAGGACCTTCATCTGTATATCCCTGCACCCTATCATCCCTTCCAGACTCTGACTCCTTTTCCTTCCTACCTTGGAGTTAGTCATAGACACTTTCCTCATCCATGGACCTCCTCTGCCCTCTATCTTCTAAACCCAGGAAGATTTCTTGCCCTGTTCCCTGGCTATGTGAATCAATTTTCTGTCCACTACACAGTTACAATTATAATTTGTTACAAAATTAAGTGTACTCACAACCAATTGCCCGGATGAAGAGTAAAGTACCACACGGAACCAGAGAGTGAGGAAAAGCAAAGGTCCAAGTTTATTGTTCCACCACACGAGATCCACACAGTTTGAGACGTCCCAAAAAGTGATCTAAAAAACCAGAGCTGAAGCTTTCCTATTTATACGGTTTTCTTAGGGTCAGGATGACCCAGACACCAATATGTTTCGAGGTAGCTGTCCCCAAAACACCATTACACCTGCGAGACAAGGCCATTCCCAGAGCCCTTATCTCACGGCCCCCTGCACCTGTGAGTTAAGGCCGTCTCCAGAGCCCTTATCTCACGGCCCCCTGCACCTGCGAGACAAGGCCGCTTCCAGAGCCCTTATCTCACAGGTGCAGCCCGGCTCCTTATATTTTCTCTTGTTTCACTCTTTAAAAAGAAGTGTCTATGTCACTCCTGACTGGATTTTCATTGAGAAAGGATTCTCCACACTTTCAAACACACCATCTCTACATTATGAGTCCCACCAGCCCAGTGAATTCTCAGTAAAATTACATACTACTCATACTAGGTCTCCCTCGTGTTTATTTCATGTCTATTTTATTTCCAACAGCTATCAGATGTGTAATGCAACAGTTGGAGAGAATTAAGAACAGCAGAGAGAAAGTGAAAGGAATCACAATTCGACACAGATCTTGCATCTTACTGAACTCTCCTGTTCAAATTCTCATCTGAAGTGACTTTTGTTAAGACTGCCTTCTACAAGAAAAAGCTGGAAACTTCTGCACAAGATCCTCACAAGCTCCACAACATCTTTTCTTCACTACTTAACTTGCCGGCTCCTCCTGCTCCATCCTCCCTGACTGCTGAAGACTTTGCCACCTTTAATGATGGGAAGATTGAAAAATTATGCCAGGCCATCACTTCTACCCAACTCCTACACGACACACCAAGGATTCCTCTTCTCTTTCACGGGCACATTTTTCTAATCTAGCGACAGAAGAGATCTTGTAAATCTTACTGTCCTGCAATACTACCACCTGCCTATTGGATCCAATCCCTTCCACAATGCTCCAAGACCTACTATAATGGCTCCATAACATCTGGTCATGTACCAAGTGCATTCAGGAGTGCAAGGGTTACTCCCATCCAGAAGAAACCCACTCTGGATTTCTCAGACATCAGCAACTACTGACCAGTATCACTTCTCTCTTTTTTCTAAAATCCTAGAATGTGCTGTTTACAATCAATTGTCTCTCTAACTCTCACAGAACAACGACCAAAGATCCTAACCAGTCAGTCTTGGTGAGGTCATATTCTCACATGGGTTTTCATACCACTGCTATGCGGTTGACGCTCAACTTATCCTCTCCTTCCCTCCCTCAGACAACTGTTTTTCCACTCAGATCTGAGCATATATCATATATGGCCTCATCATATATGGCAGCTCATCAGCTGAAACTTAATCCCAACAATACTGAACCATAAGAAAGTAAGTAAGTAAGCTTTATTTATATAGCAAATTTAAACACATCAAAGCTGACCAAAGTGCTGAACAAAGTAAGAAAAAGTTCAATAGAGAACAGAATAAAACCAAATAGAGACAGACAATAAACAATGTTAAAAATTAGATTAAAATGCCTGGGAGATACGCTTTCAGCCTCTTTGTAAAAATGATAATAGAAGGTGCAAGGTCGACATCCAGTGGCAATTGATTCCAGAAATGAGGGGCAGCGACTGAAAAAGCTCTATCCCCCTTGGTTTTTAAACGGGATCAAGAGACATACAAAAGAAACCTATCAGAAGATCTTAAAAAATCTGCTAGATGAATGTGGTGTAAGAAGATCTTTGAGATAAGAAGGAGCTTGATCATTAAGAGTTTTAAAGACAAAAAACAGAATCTTAAACTGGATCCTAAAATGGACCAGGAGCCAATGGAGCGATCCTAAAATTGGGGTGACATGATCATATTTCTTTGCCTTGCAGCTGCATTCTGGAGACAAGCAAGAGATGATTGAGGAAGACCGAAGTACAATGAATTACAATAATCTAAATGTGTTGTGATAAAAGCATGAATAACCTTCTCCAAATGGAAAGACAAAAATGTTTTAAGTTTAGAAATAATCCATAATTGATAAAAACTATTCTTAACAACCAAATTTATTTGCTTGGTCAAGCATAATTCTGAATCCGGGGTGATACCAAGGTTCTTAACTTGGGAAGAAATTGAGCGGAAGTGATTAGGAAGCTCATTAATGAGACCATCTCTCAATCTCAGGGGACAATTATTTCAGTTTTTTCTTAATTAAGTTGGAGAAAGTTATTTGTTAACCATTTTTTAATACCGTCGAAACAGTCCAGCAATGGTTGAATGGAGCCACCAGCTTTCAACGGTATGTACAACTGGGTATCATCAGCATATAAATGAAAAGAGACATTGTGCAGTCTAATAATACTCTGAACAATGGAGATATATATACATATATACATATATATACACATATATATATATATATATATATATATATATACACATATAAACACACACACACACACACACACACACACACACACACACACACACACACATGTAGATAGATAGATAGATGGATGGATGGACGGATGGATGGATAGATAGATATAGTGCATCCGGAAAGTATTGAACGAATAAATGCCTTTTATTGTCACTATACACATGTACAATGAGATTAAGAGCCACTCCTTTTTTGTTCCGTGCCAACATGTACATACAATAAACAAGAAGAATAAACAGATAAATAAACAAGATATTGGGGTGGGGGGGGTACTATGAAGTGCACAGTTTTGAGACACTATATACATATACTGTGAAATCAGTACATGTATGTGTTTAGAATGGTAATACCTTTTGGGAAAAAACTATTCTTAAATCTATTAGTCCTTGTTTTGATGCACCTGTAACGTCTCCCTGAGGGCAACAGACTGAACAGATCAGAGACAGGGTGAGAGCTGTCCTTAATGATGGTTTTTCCTCTGCTGAGGCAACGGGAGGTGTAAATATCCATCAGGGAGGGGAGAGGGCAGCCAATGATCTTCTGTGCTGTTCTTATTACTCTCTGAAGCCTCTCCGTGTCTGCCGCGGTGCAGCTACCGTACCACACCGTGATACAGTATGTCAGCAGGCTCTCGACGGACGAGCGGTAGAAGATCAGCAGCAGATTGGAGTCCAGATTGTACTTCCTGAGAACCCTCAGGAAGTGTAGCCGCGTTTGAGCCTTCTTAATAACCGCTGTGATGTTGTCTGTCCAGGAGATGTCAGCAGAGATAAGGACGCCAAGAACCCGGAAGGTGTGGACCCTCTCCACACACTCACCATTGATGAAAAGGGGGGCTAGCTCAGTGTTGTGCTTCCTGAGGTCTACAATGAGCTCCTTGGTTTTCTTAGTGTTTAGAGCCAGATTGTTCTTTGAACACCAGGCTGCCAAGTTCAGGACTTCCTCTCTGTAGGCTACCTCATCTCCCTTTGAGATGAGTCCGACCACTGTGGTGTCGTCAGCAAACTTGACGATAAGATTATTGTGGACTGGACTACAGTCGTATGTGTAGAGACAGTACAGGAGGGGGCTCAGCACACAGCCCTGTGGAGAACCTGTGCTCAACGTGCGAGTGGAGGAGAGGTGGGGTCCGAGTCTCACTGTCTGAGACCGGTTGGTGAGAAAGTCCTTTATCCAGGCACATGTGAGGGGGGGAGGCCAAGAGTGACCAATTTGGTGATGAGAATGTCCGGAATGATTGTATTAAAAGCCGAACTGTAATCCACAAAAAGCATCCGGACGTAGCTCTGTTGCTGCTCTAGATGTCTCAACACGGAGTGGACAGCTACGGCGATAGCATCCTCTGTGGATCTGTTTGCGCGATATGCAAACTGATAAGGATCGAAGTCTGGGGGGAGGTAGTCCTTGATGTGCTGAAGAACCAATCTCTCAAAGCACTTCATGATAACTGGAGTGAGGGCCACAGGACGATAATCATTTAGACTAGTGGTGGGCGACTTCTTTGGCACTGGAATGATTGTGGCTGATTTTAGGCAGGACGGGATGACTGCTTGGGCCAGGGAGAGATTGAAGATTCTGGTAAAGATGTGGGCAAGCTGGTGGGCACACGATCTGAGTACCTTACCAGGTACTCTGTCTGGGCCAGCAGCCTTCCTGGGGTTCACTGCCAGAAACATCCGTCTAACATCGTGTTCCCTCACAGTAAGTAGAGTGGTGCAGGAACCAGGAGGGGATGGAGGGAGGGCTGGACTGGTGCGGGAGCCAGATGAGGGTGGAGGTGAGGCTGGAGCAGATGAGTGCTATTGTTGTGATGTTTCAAAGTGAGCAAAGAAGCAATTTAGCTCTTCTGCCAGCATCGCACTCAGGTCTCCTGTTGTCGCATCACAGCCTCTGTAGTTCGTGATGTCTTGTATGCCCTGCCACACCTCCCGTTTATTTTTGCTGGACAGGTGGGACTCTATGCTCCTCTTATGGACCGCCTTAGCTTCCTTAATACCACCTTTCAGGTTGGCACGAGCGGCTCTATACAGAGCTCTATTACCAGACCTGAAGGCAGCGTCGTGGGCTTTGAGGAGTGTGCGGACCTGTTTGGTCATCCAAGGTTTCTGGTTTTGGAAAACCCGAATGTTTTTGTCCACAGTCACATTTCCGATACAGAACTTGATATAGTCCAGTACCGTTCCTGTTAATGTTTCCAGCTCTTGATGTTCAAATAAATCCCAGTCTGTCTGTTCGAAGCAGTCCTGTAGTTTGGAGAACGCATCGTCAGGCCAGGTGGTAACAGTCTTTATAGTGGTCGTGACGCTGCATCTGAGGGGGGTGTAGGCAGGGGAGAGCAGGAGGGAGAGATGGTTTGATTGGCCGAGGTGGGGGAAACACTTTTTCCACATTAATCCAAAATGGATTAAATTAATTATTTTCCTCAAAATTCTACAAACAATACCCCATAATGACAACATGAAAAAAGTTTGTTTGAAATCTTTATTAAAAGATTTTTAATCTTTTAAAAAAAATATTATCAAATTATTATCTTTTATCAAATTTATTAAAAGTAAATTAAAAAAAAAACACATTTACATAAGTATTCACAGCCTTTGCTCAATACTTTGTTGAAGCACCTTTGGCACCAATTACAGCCTCAAGTCTTTTTGAGAATGATGCTACAAGCTTGGCAGACCTATTTTTGGGCAGTTTCTCCCATTCTTCTTTGAAGGACCTCTCAAGCTCCATCAGGTTGGATGGGGTCAGCGTCAGTGCACAGCCATTTTCAGATCTCTCCAGAGATGTTCAATCAGGTTCAAGTCTGGGCTCTGGCCTGGCCACTCAAGGACATTCACAGAGTTGTCCTGTAGACTCCTTTGTTATCTTGGCTGTGTGCTTAGGGTAGTAGTCCTGTTGGAAGAGGAACCTTCGTCCCAGTCTGAGGTCCAGAGTGCTCTGGAGCAGGTTTTCATCAAGGATGTCTCTGTACATTGCTGCATTCATCTTTTCCTCGATCCTGACTAGTCTCCCAGCTCCTGTCACAGAAAAACATCCCCACAGCATGATGCTTCCACCACCATGCTTCACTGTAGGGATGGTATTGGCCAGGTGATGAGTGGTGCCTGGTTTCCTCCAGACATGACGCTTGCCATTCAGGCCAAAGAGTTCAATCACTGTTTCATCAGACCAGAGAATTTTGTTTCTCATGGTCTGAGAGTCCTTCAGGTGCCTTTTGGCAAACTCCAGGCGGGCTGTCATGTGCCTTTTACTGAGGAGTGGCTTCCGTCTGGCCACTCTACCATACAGGTCTGATTGGTGGAGTGCTGCAGAGAGGGTTGCTCTTCTGGAAGGTTCTCCTCTCTCAACAGAGACATGCTGGAGCACTGTCAGAGTGACCATCGGGTATTTGTTCACCTCCCTGACTAAGGCCCTTCTCCCCCTGACTAAGGCCCCGCTCTAGGAAGAGTCCTGCCAATCAACTGGATGTACCACAGGTGGACTCCAATCAGGTTGTAGAAACATCTCAAGGATCATCAGTGGAAACAGGATGCATCTGAGCTCAATTTTGAGTGTCATGGCAAAGGCTGTGAATACTTATGTAAATGTGCTTTTTTTGTTTTTTTTTATTTTTAATAAATTTGCAAAGATTTAAAACAAACTTATTTCATGTTGTCATTATAGGGTATTGATTGTAGAATTTTGAGGAAAATAATGAATTTAATCCATTTTGGAATAAGGCTGTAATATAACAAAATGTGGAAAAAGTGAAGCGCTGTGAATACTTTCCGGATGCACTGTGTGTGTGTGTGTATATATATATATATATATATATATATATATATATATATATATATATATATATATATATATATATATATATATATATATTTGCATATACAAGTTAAAAAGAAGTGGGCCCAGAATGGAGCCTTGAGGTACATCACTAATAATAGGAGTGGAATGTGAGGAGAAATTACCCAATGCTACCGAAAAGGGCCTGTCTTTAAGATATGAGCTGAACCATTGTAAGGCGGAACCCTAGATACCAATCAAGTTCTCTAAACGCCAAAGTAGTATGTTACAGTCTACAGTATCAAAGGCAGCTGTAAGATCTAGTAGCATCAACACAGTATTTTTACCAGCATCCACTGCCAGTAAAATGTCATTGGATACTTTTAGCAAAGCAGACTCTGTGCTATGATAAGCAGTGAAACTAGATTGTAAAGGTTCCAATAACAGCTGAATTTAAAAACAGGATAAATTGTGACTGCACAACTTTCTCAACAGCTTTAACAGGAACGATAACTTAGAGACAGGCCGATAACTATAAAAGTAACCTTCATTCAGGCTCCGCCGAGGACATCGCTCTGCTTTCCTGCTCTGCCGTGTACGTCGCTCTGCTTTTCTGTTTCACCAAGAACGCCATGCGGTCTCCTGGCTCTGCTTGGGACATTCTGCCAAGGGGGCCGGGGCCGCCAATGGAGATGGATGTTTCATGGCACTCCAGGAGGAGTGCCCTGGGGGGGGTTCTGTCACGAGTACCCCTTTAAGCAGCGCGCTGTGGAGCATGTGAGCGCGCATGCACGAGCAGGTGCGCGAGCACCTGCTTTTCCCTTGTGGACAATCGTGACATTTCGACGCGTGCATTTGTTTATGTTTCTGTTATGTCTCCTCCCCATTCTGTCATTGGTTGTTGTTTCATGTGTGTCTGAATCGCCCTCAGCCGTTAGCCATTATGAGGCTGATAATGTTTGTATATATACAGTCCCGATTTTTTGGCCCAGCTTGCAAGTTGGCACAGCAAGTAGCAACCATGAGACCCCGGGTACTGGAGGACAGTAGGCAGTTTTCGAACCTGTTTCTGAGGGAGTTTGGAGAACCAGGGCAGAGCTACAACTTGGATGAGCTGTTGAAGGGAGTTAATGTGGCGAACAGTGCTGATCTTCCATTCCACATGCATTATGAGAGGATGAGCCACCAAATTGAAATTCACACAGACAACCAAGCTCGGCGCTCACCCAAGCCTGTTAATCAAGTTCTGTTCACGTCCACAGCGCGGAATATTGAATGAGTTATAGTCACTTAGTTTAGAGGACTGACGATAGAAAACCATAGTCATAGTTAATGTCATGTTTCATGGTTCATGTTTAGGTTCGTTAGTTTTGTTCACGCTGGTTTCTCCGCTACCAGTCCCGTGGTATTGTTAATGTTTCTTGTTTTGTTCCTCGACCCTGTATTTCCGTGACCACGACCTTGATTCCTTCCTCGCCCCTTTATGCCTGTTTGCCGATCGCCTGAACTTTGCATGTTACTGGATTACGTTTGTGGATCACGTTTCGGATTTGTCTGCCTGTCTCTCTCTTAAATAAACCTGTTCATACTGCGATTGAATCCTACCTTATCTCCGTTACGTCACGATACGTGACACACCCCATGGTAACTGTTGGCTTTTTTGACATATTTGGACAAGCAAACATTTTATCCTCTTGAAACAGTGAATATTAATAAAGGTGATACACGCCATCAAATGACATAAAATTGACATTTTGTATAATTTTCACCATTTAAATTTTAGTACATAGTTATAAGGAAAACATTTATAATTGTACTATCCATTGTCACAGAGATGAGGATGGGCTCATATCATATCTGAGTTTTTCCTTGTTACTGTCACCTCTTGCTTGCTCATTAGGGATAAATTTATTAATTTTACATTTCCTGAATTTATATAATTCTGTAAGATGCTTTGTGACAATGTTCATTGTTAACCCTTACATTTATCACCCCTTCAAATCAACAAAATTAGAATAAGGTGTTCAAGATTGGGTGCCTGTGATTAGAACCTGCTTAGGGAGTGCAGGTGGAACCTGTCTTATTTATACCTCTCTCATATGTAGTGTCTGGTGTTCCCTTTGCTATTGAGGCATGTAGTGTCATGATGTCAAGATCTAAATAGGTCTGTAAGGCCTTCAGAAAAAAAGGTTGTGGATGCCTATTTAAAATACATAATTCCACTGTAAGGAAAATAAACTACAAGTGGCGCAGATTTCAAACGACTGTCAATTTTTCCAGGACTGGCCATCCCAGAAAATTCAGCCCAAGAGCAGACCATCTCATGCAAAAAGAAATCTCCAAGAACACCATAAATTCATCACAGGATCTGCTAGGAAGTCTTGCAGCTGTTGGTGTCAACATGCATGCTTCTACAATCAGAAAGAGAGACAAGTTTGACCTGCATGGGAAGCATGACAAGACTACAGTTTGCCAATGAGCATATATGCAAAGACCAGGCCTTTTGGAATAATGTACTCTGGACAGATGAATCAAAGATACAGTTGTTTGGCCACAGTAACAGCAGATATGTTTGGCACAGACCAAAGACAGCTTTTCAGAAGAAGCAACTCTGTGAAGCCTGTTGGTGGAAATGTTATGGTTTGGGGTTGCTTCGCTGCTTCAGGGACTGGACAGGTTGTCTTCATTGAATCAACTATGAATTCTGCATCATATCAAAGAGTGCTTGAAGATAATTTGAGGCCATGTGTCCAAAAGTTTAAGTTGAAATGAAAGTGGACCTTTCAACAGGATAATGATCCTAAACTAGGTAAACTAGATAGAGAAGATGGCTGTGCGGCAGCCACTTCGGATCCTCTAATTTGTTATATGTAGCCTACACCAGAAGAGAGGGCGCCAGAAATGGTGTGCAAGGCAGCGGAAGTACAGAAAGCAAGCCTGCATCTGTGCAAGGCTAACACAAGCCATCCAGCTCTACCATCCATTCTCCTCTCTAATGTTCACTCTCTTAACAATAAACTGGACCTACTGAAACTATAGCTAACTACCCAGAGTGAAATCAATGACTGCTGTGATTTAATCTTTATGGAAGCATGGCTCAACGACAGAATTCCAGACGCAGCCATTCAGCTAGCCAGGCTAACCGCACATCATGCAGACAGAATAGCAGTACTGTCCAGTAAGACTCATGGCGGTGGTCTGTGTGTTTACATAAACAACGAATGGTGAAGGAATGCCGTTGTGGTTTTAAGCCACTGTTCATTGCTGGTGGAGTTTGTGACTGTGAAATGCCGACCATACTACCTGCCCAGAGAGTTTACCACTGTGCTCATTGTCACGGTATATGTTTCACCTGCCGTTAATGCTAAGAAAGCACTAAGTGAACTCTATGGGGTTATCAGTAAGTTACAGACAACACACCCCGACGAATTTTTCATTGTCACCAGAGATTTTAATAATGTGAATTTGAAAGCACTGCTAGCAAAGTTCAACCAGCATGTTGATTTTGCAACCCACGGTAAAACACTTTAGACCTTGTTTACACTAACATTCATGGTGCTTACAAGGCTGCACCCCACCCCCACCTCGGCAGCTCAGACATCTCTGTTATTCAAATCCCAGTATACAGATCACTACTGAAACGTTCCAAACTGGTTCTGAAACAGCTGAGAAGCTGGTCTGTGGGAGCCATCTCAGCACTTCAGGACTGTTTTGAGCACACAGACTGGAATATGTTCAGAGAGGCTGCTACATACCACAACAACACAGACTATGAGCAATATACAGCATCAGTGACAAGCTACATCAGCAAATGCATAGATGATGTAACATCCTTCAAGAGGATCACCACATGTGCAAACCAGAAACTGTGGATGACTGCTGAAGTGCGATTGCTGCTGAAAATCCAAGACTCTGCCTTCAAGTCTGATGATAAGGCAGCCCTCCAAACAGCAAGGGCCAATCTGTCTGGGGCTATCAGAGAGGCAAAGCGCAACTACACAGAAAGAATCCACAGTCACTTCACAAACACCAAAGACACAAGGCGTATGTGGCAAGACATTCAGGCCATCACAGTCTACAAAGCTACACAACCTGTCTGTGGTGATGATGCCTTACTCCCAGATACCTGAATGATTTCTATGCATGGTTTGAAGCACAAAACAGCATGCCAGTAAGGAAAACCACCCCTACTCCCACCGACCAAGTACTTCGTCTATCTGCAGTAGACATCAGGAAAACTCTGTCTCGAGTCAACTCATGGAAAGCTGACTCATCATCCCTGTGCTAAATAAATCATCTGTGTCCTGCCTCAATGACTACCAGACTGTTGCACTCACACCTATCATCATGAATTGCTTCGAGCGGCTAGTCATGAAACACAAAGAGCAGTCATCCCACCACACTGGACCCACTCCAGTATGCATACCATCCCAAGCGCTAAACAGAGGATGCCATATCTGCTACCATCCATCTGTCTCTAACCTATCTAGACAAAAAGGACAATCACGTTCATAGACTTCAGTTCAGCATTCAACACAATCATCCCAAAACAACTGATAACAAAGCTGAGCCTGCTGGGTTTAAACACCTCCCTCTGCAACTGGATCCTGGACTTTCTGAGGATCTGACTATCAGAGGATTCTGTCCGTCAGGATCGGCAACTCCACCTCCAGCACCACCACACTGAACACCAGCGCCCCCCCAGGGTTGTGAGCTCAGTCCACTGCTGTTTACCCTGCTGACTCATGACTGTGCTGCAAGGTTCAGTTCTAATCACATCATCAAGTTTGCTGATGACATTACAGTCGTGGGCCTCATCGGCAACAATGATGAGTGAGAGTACAGGGAGGAGGTGAACCACCTCACACAATGGTGTAGAGACAACAATCTATCTCTTAATGTTGATAAGACTAAAGAGATGATTGTTGACTTCAGGAGAACCCAAGTGAACCACTCACCACTGCACATCAATGGAACAACTGTGGAGAGAGTAAAAAAGCTCCAAGTTTCTTGGTGTGTACATGACTGAGGACCTCTCCTGGACTCTCAACACCACCTGCCTAGTCAAGAAAGCCCAGCAGCATGTCCACTTCCTGTGGAGGCTGAAGAGAGCCAAAGTTCCTCCTCCCGTCCTCACCTCCTTCTACAGAGGGACGATAGAGAGCATCCTGACCAGCTGTCTCACTGTGTGGTATGGGAACTGCACAGCCTCCAACCGTAAGACCCTACAGCAGATGGTGAGAACAGTGGAAAAGATCATCAGGTTCTCTCTACCCACCATCGACACCTCATTCAACAACTGCTGCATCCGCAAAGCCATCAGTATTGCGGACGAGCCCTTTCATCCTTTTCATGGACTATACACCCTCCTGTCATGTGGCAGAAGGTACAGGAGCATCCATGCCATCACCAGCAGACTCCGCAACAGTTTCTTCAGATTACTCAACACTCGGCTGCCTCCCAACACTCACCTGTGCTAGTCAAACACCTAAGCCAGTAAGACTCATACAACTGCATGCACACTAACCCAGTAAGACTCAATAGTACTCATACTGCACTTTACATACGGTAGCTGCATCAGTCACTTTATACTATGGAACTTGTTTTTGCTGCCAGTATTGCTGCTATACTTGTGCTGCTACTTTACAAAATAGCTACAGTGCATGTTTACAATTACAGTCCATGTTCTGTGCATCTATTGTCCTGTGTATTTATTGGTTTGTTCTCTGTATTTATTATTTTGCACTCGTCTCACACTGTTGTTTATTTGCACTTTATGTAGTCTTGTGTACTGTTCTGTGTTGCACCACGGTCCTGAAGAAACATCATTTTATTCCAATGTATATAAGGTCACTTTATCTATCCATTCTGAATAATATGTTGCGATTTGGTTACAAACCCCTACTGCAGATGGAGAGCGGTTCAAGATATCGTATAACTTGGCGAATTACACTATACAAACATTGTGGTTAATAAACAAAAGACAAATAAACTAAAAAAAAATATTTAAAAAATACACAACAATACAACAAATGAATGCCAGGGGGAGCACAAGTAAAATTTAACAGGTGTTAAAGTAAACCAGAACCTGACAACCTGAATAACATCCAGAACCACAGGGACTTGGAGTCTTTTAAGAATAGAGTAGTATCTCTTTCTACACACCTTTCAGACCACTGGTTTTTATATGAGTAGCTAAGAGTTGAATGGTTAATAAAATACATATGGTGAAACTGGACACAATTCACTCTGAGAATTCCTAATTTTAAATCAAATCTATGAGATGTACCATGTTTCAATTTAATTGAACTGTTACCATTTGCATAAAATGTTTTAATTGCACTGCATAAGAAATTTCCAAATCCATGTTCTATAGAATCAAATGCTTTATAAAAGTCTAGAAAGTGTATCCACCAATCAGCCATAGCATTAAAACTACCTGCCTAGTATTGTGTAGGTCCCCTTTGTACCACCAAAACAATTCTGACCTGTCAAGGCATGGACTCCACAAGACCTCTGAAGGTGTGCTGTGGTATCTTGCACCAAGATATTAGCATCAGATCCTTTATGTCCTGTAAGTTGCAAGATGGTGCCTCCATGTACTGGACTTGTTTGTCTAGCACAAGTCAACACCTTGAACTCTTTGTCATGTTCCTCAAACCATTCCTGAACAATTTTTGCATTTGTAGCACCCTCACAGCCTGATGAGGGAAGATACAAAGTTAAATAAAAACACAGAACACAGGTCTGCTGCTTCACTACCAGAGTCTCTGTATTGTGTAAGCAAAACCAATTAATACAATACATTCTCTGGGTCATATGAATCAATTTAGAACAGGCAGAAGTGACATTATTTCCAAATTTAACAAACATCAAAATCAGTTCACATCGCGTACAGTACTTTATAATTTTCTTCATTATCCTCTTCAACATATGAAATGTACAGGAATTTCAGCATTTCCCCTCATTTCTAGAAATTCTAGATACATTTTATACAAGTATTTCTTTAAACTTAAATTAACTTTGTCTCCACATTTTAAATACTCTAAACACTAAAATAAACAAACTCCACTTTGAGCTTATAACTCTTTTAACAGATGCATTCCTTTTAAGCTAAAACACCTGTCATCATCTGTGTTTTAGTACAAAGCACTACACAAATATTCAGTTAACTGCTTTAATACTTTTAAACTATTTATTTACCACTTTTGACTGTATGCATCACCCTATGTGACCACAAACATATTGTATTTTCCCTTTCTCCATGTAAATGTGCCACTCATGAGACCACATTGTTAGCAAAGTGCATAGAAGTGTGACTAGCACTAGTGTGTGTATGTACCAGACTTCAAATCAACTCCGTGAAATATCACTTCTTAATCCTTCTAAATAATGACATTTACGGATCGGATACCACTTACAGTTCACATGTATTAGCATATTTTGTCTTTATATAAGTTCCCTACCTGATGAAATATAAAGTTAAATAAACAGAACCCAGTGCTGCTGCTTCATTGCCAGAGTCTTTGTATTATCTGAGCAGTGCACCCTCTCCCCCTTATAGGTGAACACACCCCAGGGAAAAGCATTCAATTCCTTCTATGTTGTACTTGGCCTGCAACATTCTGTAGGTAGGTGGTATGTATCAAAGTAGCATCCACATGAATGCCAGGATTTCCCAGCAGAACATAGCCCAGAGAATCACACTGGCTCTCCCAGCTTGCCTTTTCCCCATAGTACAAAAGTGCCATGGTGCCATCTCTTCCCCAGGTAAGCGATACACACTTATGTGATTCATAAGACCACTTTCTTCCGCTGCTCCATGGTCCAGTTGTGATACTCACATGCCCAATGTAGGCATTTTTGGTGGTTCACAGGGGTCAGCATGGGCACTCTGCTGGGCACACAGCAAGCTGGGATGCACTGTGTGTTCTCACACCTATCCATTATAGCCAGCATTAATGTTTTCACAAATTTGCCTCAGTAACTCTTATGTGGGATCGGAACAGACAGGCTATTCTTCGTGCTCCATGTGCATCAGTGAGCCTTGGGTGCTCATGACCCTGTTACTGGTTCACCAGTTGTCTTTCCTTGGACAACTTTTAGTACGTACTAACCACTGCATACCTGGAAAGCCCCACAAGTCCTGCCTTTATGGAGATGCTCTGACCCAGTCATCTAACCATCACAATTTGGCCCTTGTCAAAGTCTCTCAGTTCCTTACGCTTGAACATTTTTCCTGCTTCCAACTGACGGAAACTTACTGTTCACCTTCTGCCTAATATATCCCACCCCTTTACCGGTGCCACTGTAACAAGATAATCAATGTTATTCACCTCACCTGTCAGTGTTTTTAGTGTTATGGCTGATTGGTGTATAACTAGCATCATGTATCAAATCTGAATAATATAATAAATCAAGTAAAGTTATGTTATTTGAATTGTGCCTAATCATGAAATCAGACTGTGTTTCATCCATGATTCCATCTAGAACTGTCTTTAATTGCTTAGCCAGTATAATGCCAGGATTTTATAATCATTATTTTAAAGACTAATTGGGCAACAGTTATCAATAATTGGGTATAAGGGTGATTAAAATGTATGTTAAAGTGGGTGGGAGAGAACCTCTAGTAATGCTTTCATTACTGTAAATGCTTCCAGAATAAAAAGGTGCCAACTCTCATGCTACAGTCTGATTAAATTCTGATGTGAACCCATCAACCCCAGGAGACTTTTTACTTTTCAAATTGTTATTGGCATCTAAGACTTCCTGAAAGGCTTCCGGGGATAAGCTCCAGGTTTCCCAGTGACCCTGAAGAAAAGGATGAGTGGTATAGAAGATGGATGGATGGATGGACTTCCTGAAAGGAGAAAAGTAACTCTACAAAAATTTTGGTCAGCAGTATCAATACACTGAACAGCTTTTAATGAATTCAAAATGCATTGTGCTTTCCTTACAATACTGTGAACTATATAAACTACTGTAAAATTTAGAAGAACATTTTGCTATTATTATGGGATCTTCACTAATATTACCATCTACTCTCAGCTGTTGAATTATGTTTTTTAATCTGGGATTTCCCTAATGTGAAAAAATCTCAGTTCTCCTAAGGTCTCTTAATTTTAGCTAGATTATTACAATATTTTCTAAAAACAAATAACCAGGTTCAAATTTAAATAGTTCCCAATTAATACAGTACTTTCCCCCATTTTTTCCTAAATCAAATAGGAACTTTTTTTTTTAAAATTCAATTTAACATCAAATTTTAATATGGAACTGTTAAGCTTCCAATAATAACTTTTCTGATCAGGCATGGACTGGCCATTGGGAAGTTCGGGAATGTTGATGGTGGGCCGGTCTTGTGAGGGCCGTTTTTTCCCCCCAACCCCAGCCTATATAGATATATACAGTGGCAAGAAAAAGTATATGAACCTTTTGGAATTTCATGGTTTTCTGGATAAATTTGTCATAAAATGTGATCTGATCTTCATCTAAGTCAAGGGTATTGACAAATATAATGTGCCTAAAATATAACAAAAAAAAAAATTCTGATCCCTCATGTCTTTATTGAACACACTCATTCAACATTCAAAATGGCAGTGGAAAAAGTAAGTGAACCCTTAGAATTAATAACTGGTTGACCCCAACCTGGCAGCAATAACCTCAACCAGACACTTCCTGTAGCTGTGATCAGACCTGCAGATCGTTCAGGAGGAATTTTAGCCCATTCTTCCTGGCAGAACTGCTTTAGCTCTGTCATATTCTTTGGACATCTCATGTGTATGGCTCTCTTCAAGTCATTTCATAGCATCTCTATTGGGATGAGGTCTGGGCTCTGACTTGGCCACTCCAAAAGGCAGATTTTGTTTTTCTGAAGCCATTCTGTTGTGGACTAGCTCTGGTGTTTTGGGTCATTGTCCTGTTGCATCACCCAACTTCTACACAGTTTCAGCTGATGTACAAACATTCTCACATTATCCTGAAGAATTGTCTGATATACTTGGGAATTCATCTTCAGCTCAATGATTGCAAGCTGCCCAGGCCCTGATGCAGCAAAACAGGCCCAAATCATAATGTTTCCTCCCCCATACTTTACAGTTGGGATGATGTTTTCATGATTATAGGCCGTGCCCTTTTTACGCCAGATGTAGTGCGGTGTGGTTTTTCCAAGTAGTTCAATCTTAGTTTCATCAGTCCACAAAACATTTCGCCAATACCGCTGTGGACTGTCAATGTGCTCTTTTGCAAACTTCAGGCATGCAGCAATGTTCTTTTTAGTAAGCAGTGGCTTCCTTCGTGGTGTCCTGCCGTAGACACCCTGCTTGTTTATATGTTTTACATATTGTAGATTTATGAACAGAGATGTTAGCCAGTTCCAATGATGCCTTCAAATCTTTAGCAGTCATTCGGGGTTGTTTCTTTACCTCATTGATGAGTCTTCGTTGTGCTCTTGGTGTCATTTTGACTGGGCGCCCACTTCTTGGTAAAATAGCAACATTCCCAAAGTGTCTCCATTTGTAAAATGTTTGCCTAACTGTTTCTAAAGTCTTTGAAATCACTTTGTAACCCTTGCCAGCTTTATGTAAATCAACAATTCTTGATCATAGATCCTCTGAAAGCTCTTTTTGGCAAGGCATGGCTCACATAAGCATGTGCTTCTTGTGCAGTGCAAACTCCAAAAGTTTGAGGGGTTTTTATCACTCAAAGTAGCTGTAGTCCACACCTTCAAACTAATTTTCTTAAAGAGACTCCAGGTGTGCTAAAACCTGACTCCAATTAGCTTTTTTCAGGTCATTAACTCAAGGGTTCACATACTTTTTCCACAAGCACTATGAGGTTTTTTTGGTTGTTCTCAATAAAGACATGAAAGATCAGAATTTATTTTGTGTTATTATTTTAGGCACATTATATTTGTCAATACCCTTGACTTAGATGAAGATCAGATCACATTTTATAACAAATTTATGCAGAAAACCATGAAATTCTAAAAGGTTCACATACTTTTTCTTGCCACTGTACATATTAGTTTAACACAAACAATACAAATGAAGAGACTGTGTGTGTGTTTTGTGTTTTTTTTAATTAATGATTCGTTGATCGAGAAACATGTATCAATTCAAATTTGGTGTATCAAATTGGGGCCGCTTGACAACAAATTCCCTGCTTTTTGTTGCATCTGCCCCTGATTCTAATGAACAGATGTAGAGAGGGAAATAATATTATATAAACTTTTATTGCCTTGTTGTCAGTCAAGTTGCCAATCAAAAGAGTTGTTAAAATATTGTCATTTAACTGATTTTTAAAAGTACTGGAAACCAACCATAGATCTACAGTGGGGGAAATAAGTATTGGATGCGCCAGCATTTTTTTTAGTATATATATTTCCAATGAGGCTATTAAAATTTTCACCAGACATCAGTATGAACTCAAGAAATCTGGAAATATAAAGAATTCACAACATAAACTCCATAAATGAAGTTATGTGTAATAAAGTGGAATGACACGGGGAAAAAAAGTATTGCAAAAAAAGTACTGAAATTTATTTAATACTTAGTGGAGAAGCCTTTGTTTGTAATGACAGCTTCAAGACCCTTCCTGTATGAAGAAATTAATTGGCCGCAGTATTAGCAAATAAGCTTTAGGAAATTTGGTCAACTAATAAAGGTTTCTTCTCTCTATAACGTAGAGCAAGTTACAATTTCCCACTTCTGTATTTAACCATATACACTCACTGAGCACGTTATTAGGAATACTATACTAATACTGTGTAGGGCCTCTCAAAACAGCCTCAGTTCTTTGTGGCATGGATTCCACAAGATTTAGCAAACATTCCATTACAGATTATGATTTATCACTTAACATAATGTATTAAATTGTTGAGGTACAAAACATATTTTGCAAACATATACAAAGCAGAATAATAAGACCAAAAGCACTTTTGAGTTGTAAAAAGCCAAGAGTTGTAAATGCCAATCAGAAACTGAACATCAAACTCTCTCTCACACACACACCTTCAAAATCTGTCTCACGTACATGCAAAATCTCTCTCATACTCAAACTATCTTATATGCACACAGTCTCTTACACATACACTCAAAGGCTTTCTGATAAACTATGAATGGTTAAAGGTTTGATAAGTGTCAGAGTATGACTGTATGTGAAAGAGGTTTGATTGTACTGTATGTTTGAGAGAGTATCATAGTGTGTGAGAGAGGTTTGATAGTGTGTGAAAGGTTTGATAATGTGATTTAGAGAATATGTTGTCTGTAACAGCATCGCATACCCCCCCCCCCCCACACACACACACACACACACATGCTCATAACTTTTGCAGTACAATGTACAACCATCAACCATAAAATAGGAACATCAACAAAATTTGTTCTTTTTTCTATCTCAGAAACTTGAAGGGTACCAGAACAGTTCAAATCACACTTGATTTGTATCTAGGAAACTTTCTTTACCTCTCCAGGTTTAAGCTGGCCTCTCTGCCGCTGTAAAACACAAACATAAACTACACAAACATGGGTGCATGTTTTGGCTGCACACAGCAGATTATGTCACCAATACTTCTGTGTTGTTCCAAAATGTTTATTAAAACACTGTGGAAACATTTGACCACAGTAAATTTTTCCACAGCTATTTCAGGAATCATATCTTCCTAAAAATAAAGTACTAAAGGACTGTGGGCTAAAATCCAAGACATGTAGTCAAAGGTATAGAGGGATTTTCTTACTAATTGTCATGATTATTTCTTAATGCTGCCGGAACATAAAACCCATATTCCATAGAAAATGCATTGATTAATTCCTAACCCCTTTTGCAGCCTGCGTACAAAATTTCATGAAAAGCACAAGTTTATTTTATGAACACAGTCAAATTATTAGGTACATTAAGCAAATATATATATATATATATATATATATATATATATATATATATATATATATATATATATATATATACACACACACACACACACACATATACATACACATATAAATATATTATATATATTATTTATTTATTTATTTATTTATTTATTGGGGATGCACCAAATGCTCGGCAACCGAAATTATTCGGCCAAAAATAGCAACAAAAAAAAAAAAGCACTTTCGGTGTTATAATAATTGAAAATAATAAGTGAAAAGGCCGAATAAATTTGACCAAACAATGACGTGTTTGATGACGTAACCAAATAGCCTAGCAACCAGAGTGAGACGCACGAATGTCACGACCTCCACTTCCGGCAGCGCGCTCGGAGAGATGAGGGGGCGCGCGCATGCACGATCTACATGCACGAGTGCTCAGCGAGCGCATGCTCTTCGGATATTGACAACCGTGATATTGTTTACTGTGGACACATGCGTTTTGTTTCTGTTCCGGAGTATTCTGTCACGTCGCGAGACGTAAGGGAGTAGAGTACGGAAGCAGGTAAAGACGTATTTATTTAAGGGCAGGCAGACAAATCCAAATCGTAATCCAAAAAACGTAGTCAAGACAGGCAAAGGAGCATAAACGGGGCAAAGCAGGAATCAAAGTCGCGGTCACAGAAAACATGGTCAAAACAAGAAACATGAACTAGTACTATGGACTGGGAGCGGAAAAACCAGCGGGGACTAAATGAACTAATCTATAGTTTAAACTAACTAAATCTATCAAGGAACATAACATTAACAACGTATCTAACTATACTATATCTACTATAATACTACGCGAGGTGTACAGGGACTTGAGCAGTATATATCCCCAATATAATCAGCCATATATAACCGAATATAACCATTTTTTGCACTCTTGTCAATGCACTTTTTAATGCACTTTTTTGTTGTAGGCTACAGAGTGTTACATTCTTTCAGCAGTCAATTATAGGCCTAACATAGGGTATTCAAGGGGGCTCAAAGATGACCACATAAAAATATTTTTATTTTACTAATTTATTTATTTAAAGTTATATTGTGCCTTGGTGGTAGCCTACGCCTCCTGGAATGAAAAAAATGTTCAGTGTTAAATAAATATTTTGAAATTGTAGTTTTTGTAATAGTTTTTTTTCTTTGAAAAGCAAGACAAAATAGTAAAAAGCACATTTTGACTACTTAATTATATATTATATATATATATATTATATATATTATATATTAATATATATATATACACATACATACATACATATACAAACACAGAGACACAACACACACACACACACACACACACACACACATATATATATATATATATATATATATATATATATATATATATATATATAAAATCTCAAAGCTATGGTCACCTTGCTAGCCTATTATTGACACATCAGTTTTTTAAAGAACTCTGGGTTTTTTTGGTTTTGTTTTTTTTTTATACATGCTTGTCTTAATTCTTAATTCTAATGGATTATTGATTGATACTTCTGTTTGTTTCAACCGATATATCTGTCCTAATTGTTTGTTTGTTATACCCCTTGTGAATATAATACAGTTGGTGCACAGAACTCCTTAGTTTCAAGTACAAACTGTGTTCATGCAAACAATTTTTATAAAAGCTTTTACACTTGAAAACACTTTTCAAAAATGTACTAGTAAATAACCATAAGAACTTGCAATATTATAATGTTTCAACCATTTCTGTTGTCATTTTTGTTCCATTTATTCATGGGGCAAATGTTGTTATAAGGTATGTGTTTATCTTTCATCAGCTGCTGTTTGAATTTACTGTAAACAACTATTATTTAGTGAAAGGCATATTTGGTCTCATTTCAGAGAACGGGTGATACCATTTCTCTGTCTGTTTTTGTTGTTTGTTTATTCTACCCAATCCTATTTTTCCACCTTCATATTTTGTGTTATGGAATCCCCAAAAATTATAAAAGTCATGTGATCTAATGAGTCAAAAAGATGAATACTGTAAATACTGTAAATACCCCCCCCCCCCCCCAACTGGGCAATTATCCTATTTTATTAAACATAACACATGTTTAGCCATTTATCTATTTCCTATTTTGTTCACACAACATTTACTAATTACTTACAGTGGGATCCTAAAGTCTGAGACCACACTGAAAATCTGGGATTTGTTTTAATTTGCAACTGGAAAAAACAAAGTTTTAAAATTTTGAAAATTCTGAAACAGAAAAAAGGAAATGTGCAACAGGTTTTACACAAACTTGTGGAGTCTGTGTCAGCTTGAGTGTACACTGTCATTAAAGCAAAAATTAGATATAGCAAATACTTAGAAATTCTGAAATTCAAGTAAACACTTCTAATATTCTAGCTTTCACAAGTTGTTGCTGATAATATCATCTGTAATGAAAACCTTTGTGTTAAATTGAAAAAGAATGCCAAACAGAAACATTTTCACTAGTGGCCTCAGACTCCACAGTATATGATAATGAGAGGGGTATTTCCAAACGTATAAGGTGTTAGATTAGAACAAGGGAGTTGAATCTCATATTAATTGTAACTACTAGAACATACCAGAACAATCAATTGTGTCAATGTCAAGCACATTAAAGATTGGAATACTAATCAGCAATTAATAATCTTTAGGCTTATTGCAACAGACCTTGTGGGAAAACTCAATATAATAGAGCCAAACATCTGATCAATATGAAGCAATGCTCTATTAATGCTAAGGGATTACTTGCACAAAGCTCATTGGCCTACCTGTTTCATACATATATACACACACACACACACACACACACACACACACACACACACACACACACACACACACACACACACACACACACACACACAGACAGACAGACAGACAGACAGACAGACAGACAGACGGTACAGCCAGCTTGGCTTTGTGCCACCACTAGACAGAGGCAGAGAGAACCTTCGCAATTATAATCAGTGGTGATCGGCTCCACCTGTACCTGGATCTATTTTAAGAAGCGCTCCTCACGCACATAGAGTTAAGTCTTGAGTTATACTTTCTACTGTTCAGGTGGCCCAGTTCGCAGCAGCTAACTCTGGTAATATTCTCTAGCCAAGTCTTGAGCTCCCTGAAACTCTCAGGGTATGGATCCATCAACTGATCTGTCTATCTATGCGTGCTACATTAGCTAAAATATCCCCTTAGGCAGTTAAAATTGATCTTGACATTTATTTATCACCCAAAATGGAATTCTGAGGTAGGTTTTCATATAACAGGCAGGATTAGGCACACAACATAAAGGATAAAACTGATACAAGTCCAGACCTATCATTTCACCGCTTCGCACTGAAATTGTAATTCAAAAGTACTTCATCCTCAATTTTAATGCAATTTTCATTTCAAGGAAAAGAGGAAGACAACAGACTGTTGCTTAGTAAGTATTGCAACCAACTCATTTGCCTTGTCTGTCTGTGCCTGGCCAGTATACTAGCTGTACTTCTTCACATGATTTGTATTGTAATGCTGTTGAATATTAAATTTCTTTTTAATATACGGCATTCAGAATCCACCTTCTGTTTCTTTAGAAGAGACATTTTTCACATACCCACATTTTCACGTTATGTTGGAAGTACCCAAAAATTACAAGTAACCATTAGCAACAGTAGGCACATTTAGCCTAAGGATGATGACAAGAGGACCTCTAGTGGATATATAAGTAACTGCATCTGTGTGTGGATAATTCTTTACATTTCCATTACATTACTGCATTATATTTCCGTTACTTGGCCCACGGGCCGGCCGGTTATGGCCTGTGAACCATATGTTTTGCACCCCTGATCTAGATGGTATACATCAATCAGCCATAACATTAAAACCACTGGTAAAGTGAATAACATTGATTATCTAATTACAGTGGCACCTGTCAAGAGTTGGGATATATAGAAATTATTAGTGGTGCTTGCTATCCCATTGAGAATGCAGTAAACAATGTCCAACCAAAATGATGAACCTGGCAAATCTGCCATGAAGAATGGGCAAAAATCACTCCCAGCTGGTGCTAGAAGTTGGTTGGAATTTACAACTTAAAGTTGTTATTGCAGGAAAAAAGTTGCACCAAGTATTAATCTGAAGGGCTTGAATAATTAACTAAACAGAATTTACAAGTTTTTATTAGTGATGCTTGCTATACAATGCAAGTATCAGTATTATACAGTGCTGGGAAAGATTACTTGCCCCATACTGATTTCTTCTGTTTTTGTGTATAGTTCATGTTAAATAGATTTAGATTCTCAAAGGAAATACAACATAAAACAAAGGCAACTTGAGTTTGTTTAAAACAGTACAGTTTTTTTTTTCTTTTATTGAAGCAATAAAATCCAACACCTATAACCTATGTGAAAAGCTAAGTGCCCCCTTAAATTTTACATCTGGTAATGCCACCTTTAGCAGCAATAACTGCAACAAGTTGCCTTCAATAAAAGGTTCACAACACTGTTGTGGAACTCTTCTGTGAAGAACTGCTTTAGTTCATCCACACTGGAGGGTTTTCGAGCATGAACTGCACGTTTAAGGTCCTGCCACAGCATCTCATTTGGGTTCAAATCAGAACTTTGACTAGGCCACTCCAAAACTTTAATTTGGCTTTTTTGAGCCATTCAGAGGTGGACTTACTCCTATGCTTTGGATCATTGTTTTGCTGCATGATCCAGTTGCGCTTGAATTTCAACTTATGGTCTGAGGTCAGGCATTCTCCTTCTGGTAAACAGTAGAATTCATGTTTCCCTCAATTACTGCAAGTTGCCCAGGCCTTGAAGCATCAAAGCATCACCATACCCTCACACTGCCATCAACATGCTGGACCACACTTTTTGTGGAATTCGGCATTTGGTTTATGCCAAATGTAATGGGACCCCTGTCTTCCAAACAGTTCCACTTTCAACTCATCAATCCACAGAACATTCTCCCAAAAGGTGTGAGGATCATCAAGGTGTGCTTTTTCAAAATTCAGACAAGGCTTAATGTTCTAGGTTAGCAGTGGTTTTCACCTCGCCAGTCTTCCATGGATGCCATTTTTGCCCAGTGTCTTTCTGATAGTGGAGTCATGAACAGTGACCTTTATTGATGCAAGAGAGGCATATAGTTCCTGTAGTTGTTGCTGTGCTCTTGGAGAAATTTGGGAAGGTCAGCCACTGGGAAGGTTCAGTACTGGGCTGAGTTTTCCATTTGGAGATAATTGTGCTCTCTGTGGTTCTTTGGAATACCAGAGCCCTTGAAATAGTTTTGTAACCTACTCCAGACTGATGTATTTCAATCACCTTCTTCCTCATCATTTCTGGAATTTCTTTCAACTCTAGCATAGTGTGTTACTAGATAAGACATTTTAACCAACTTTATGCTGTTGAAAAAGTTCTATTTAAGTGTTGATTTGATTGAACAGAGTTTGCAGTAATCAGGCCTGGTTGCATCAATTCCAGCTAAAGCCCATTATGAATGCAGTTTCATAGATTTGTGTTATTAGTAACTATGAGGGCAAACACATTTTCCCAGAGGCCATTTTTTGCTCACTGAATAACATCATTTAAAAACTGTATTTTGTGTTTACTCAAGTTGGCTTTGTTTTACCTTAGAATTTGTTTTAATTTCTGAAACAATTTAATGAGATATAAAAAAAAAAACACAGAAGAAATCAGGCAAATACTTTTTCACAGCACTGTAATTGTACATAAGTTTTATTATTGGTGGTGCTTGCTATGCAATGCAAGCTTGATTAAATATAATTTTCCGTGTGTATTTTACAGTGTTTTTTTTTTTTTTTTTTTTTTTTTGAAAGTTTGTGAACCCTTTAGAATGTTCAATACAAGTTCATAAATATGACCTAAAAAATCATCAGGTTTTCACCCAAGTCCTAAACATAGACAAAGAGACAAAAAAAAAGAGACAAATATTATATTTGGTCATTTATTTATTTAGGAAAATGATCCAATATTACAATATCTGTGAGTGGCAAAAATGTGTGAACTTCTAAGATTAACAGTTAGACTGAAGGTGAAATTAGAGTCAGGTGTTTTCAATCAATGGGATGACAATCAGGTGTGAGTGAGCGTCCTGTATGCTCATCAGGCTGATATCAGAATGTTATCAGAAGTGTTTGGACTCCATCAATTCACAGTCAGAGAGATTGTGTACAAATGGAGGAAATTCAAGGCTATTGTTACCCTCCCCAGGAGCAGTCAACCAAAAAAAGATTATTCCAAGAGCGAGACTTGTAATAGTCACAAGATCACAAAGGAACCAAGGGTAACTTCTAAGCCTTCTAGGCCTCTCTCACATTGGCTAATGTTAATGGCAGGTTTGCAAGGAGAAAGCCACTGCTCTTCAACAGTACAACAGTGGTGATTTTGTAATGCCAATAACTCAAAATATTAGGAAAATTAAAAATGGTCGAGCAACCTGCATTGGATCACTTGAGATGGAATGACCCAGAAGTCTATTGGAAAAAGGTTTTATAGACAGATGAGACCAAAATAGATATTTTTGGTTTAAATGAGAAGTGTTATGTTTGGAGAAAGGAAAACACTGCATTCCAGCACAAGAACCATATTTCAACTGTGAACTATGGTGGTAGTAACTTCATGGTTTTGGCCTGTTTTGTATCTGGGCCAGGAAGGCTTGCCATTATCAATGTAACAATGAAGTCTGAAGTATACCAACAAATTATAAAGGAAAATGTCAGGACATCTGTCAGTAGTTATTGATTGATGATTTATGACCCTCTGTGTTCCCCTGACTGACAGTTTTGTAGGTGCACCTTATTTATGACCAGGGGTGGGTAGCCCTATGTACGTAGGCATATGTGGGTATGTGTGTGCGTGCGCTACTGGCAGTTGTCTTTCTGGGTGTATGCTTCCTTCCTGGGCATATGTATTGTGTGTGTGGGGTGGGGTGAGATGTGTGGGGGGGTGTCGTCCCTCCACCAAATGTATTTGAGATTGTTGTGAAATGTGCTTCTCACAGTATTAATCTACACACAGTGAATATTTGTTTCTGTAATTACTTATGTGGTATTGTTTTATTTAGAATCCTTAGATGGTTTAGATTAAATATGTCTGATGCAAGAAAAAGTGTATCAAATGGTTAATATTGTTTATACATGTGTGTTACTGTGTGGGGGATTTTGTTTTGTGTAACTAAGCTGTTAGAAAATGTATGATGGTTGAATGTGAATATAAATGAGTAGATTGTTTGCTTGTGAAATAAATGAAACATTTGTTGATTACGTTTTTGAGAGAATGGCATGACTTTGAATAAAAAATTGATTGAAATAAAACCCATGTCACGTACCGTGGCTGAATATGGACAGACTCAGGCAGAATAATCCAAAGGACTAGACAAAGTTCGTAGTCGAAAAACAGGCAGGGGTCAGGCAAAAAATTGAGGTCGGGAATGTAAACAATGGTCAAAGTCACTTTGTCAAAACACGAGACATAAGGCTTGGATAACGGCAGAGAACAAGTCAGCTGAACGTTTACTTCGCAAAGTCTGTGTGCATCCAAAGTCTCTGTTGTGCGGTGGTGAGAGTGTGTTAGTGATTGAACAGTGCAGCAACACAGAAACGTTGCGGTATTTATATCAGACAATGGATGTTATTAATAGATCTGAGTCTACTACTGACTCTTTGTTGGAATTATTAAACATGGCGAAATCAATGGCAGATGGCACACAGTATGTGCACCACAGAAATCTTAGCACTATTTATATTGTGCAGAGTTTATTTTGCCAAGGAAAGTCCAGCAGGACTATCAGCTTAAACACAAATGATCTGATGTTGTTAAAAAAAAAAAAACCCAGAGGCGCCAGTTAGGTCAGTGTGCTAGGAAGGTAAATGTGTCCCGGGAACACAAAATCTTTTATGGAGTGTTATCAAGACACAAAAAACAAACAAACAACAAACACAAACAAACCTTTTGGTTAATTGATGATTGATTATAAAACAAAAACACCCGAAGACTATCAGCTCAGAACAGATTTACTTGCACCATATCCTGTGGTATATCTCCAGAAAATAAGATATATCATAGAAGAAGTGAAAATGTCGGCCAGAATTTGTAGAAACCTGCTGCTTTTAAAAATATTATTAAAAACAACACCCAAACAGAGACAGATTACCAGAAACTGAGAAACTGAGAAATAGCAACGCTCTTAAGCGTTGCTATTCCTTTTCCTGCTTGATTGCTTCTAGTTATGTGGGGATGGAGTATGCAGAGAAGATGTTTTTAGTTCTGCAGCATAAGCTGGATAAACTAAGGATTGGTACCCCCTGCGACTCTATTCAGCAGGTTGTGGAGAATGATTTGGACATGACAATACAATACTGTATATGTGACCAATAAAGACTCATTATTTTTATTATTATCATGATGAAAAGAAATATTTTGCGCAGATCTGACTTGGACAATAATGAAAAGGCAAAGCTGTACACAAATGTTTTACAACGTTTTTTAACACTCGCTAGACAAGAGGACCAGGAAACAAGCACATTAACACTTCCACAGACTGAACACACTGAAAAAGAATAGCCATCTGCGACAGCCAGTGTAAACCCTCATAATGATTTGGATAATGTTGTGGATGACATTTTGAAGAATGTTTTGCAGAGGCGTGTAAAAAAAGTTTACTACATTTTAGATAAAATGGCTAAAATTAAAGATGTCACTTCTTGGGACAAGTCGGGCGAGTTTGTGTTTAAAGGTAGAACAATTCCTGGTTAGCACATGCTCAATTTAATTAAAAGCATCACGGCTCCGCAAAAGATTTCTGATGCCCAGAGACCTTTTGGATGGCACCAATTTCTGGAGGCTTTTGCGACTTTAAACATACCATACTCCATGATATCAAACCATTATGTCAGTACAATTAACTCTTTCAAAACCAAATCAGCATCGCATATAACCAACTCATCTAAGAAGCTTAAAAAACAGAAAATGCTTCCGAGCTCACCATCAACACAATCAAATTATTCAGATACCCCAGTATTCAAATCACCCTCTCTTGACACGAGTCAGTGGCTAAGTTTTTAATCTCTGAGTTTCTAATGTTTATGATCTTGTTATTATCTGTATTGTTGGATGTGATGTATGTGTAGCAAGCCGTCCGGGCCCAGATGCAGCAAAACAGGCCCAAACCATTATACCACTGCCACCATGTTTCACAGCTGGGCTAAGGTTCTTATGGTGAAATGCAGCATTTTCCTTTCTCCAAACAGAATACTTCTCATTTAAACCAAAAAGTTCTATTTTGGTTTCATCCATCCACAAAACATTTTTCCATTAGACTTCTGGCTTGTCCACATGATCTATAGCAAACTGCAGATGGCAGCAAAGTTATTTTTAGAGAGCAGTGATTTTCTCCTTCCAACCTTGCCATGCACACTGTTGGAGCCATCTTAATTTTCTTTTGCATTAGAGTAGAACTTTTGTGTCATTATATAGGTGATGATGAATCCATTTAACTTTTGTTATTCTTTTGAGCTGAATACCTACCTCTAGTGTTGCATACCAGTCACTGCACCTAGATGATACCTGTAGGGTCCTGTTTGAAATGATGTGGTAGCCTGCAAAGAATGCCTATCAGTAAAAAGCAAACAGTTTTCAACCACATGGTATGTTGATGTTTAGTTGATTTATTGTTTTATTACTAATTATGTTAAACTTCATGAAGACTTATGGAATTTATATTTGTCAAAAAGAATCATACTTGATTATACTGACAAAGAACTGGAAAATACTCTACATGAAGCGAGTTGACTGGATATTGGCTGGCACACGCAACATTGTTGTTCAGTGTTCTCTTGATGGTGGACTCGTACATGTCATGTGAAAAACAAGTACACCCCATGGAAATTGTTGAGGTTTTTTTTTTTTTTTTTTTTTAACATATTTCGACAAGCAAACATTTGATCCTCTTAGAAAGAGTGCCTATTAATAAAAATGATGCACTCTATCAAATGACACATAAAAGTGACATTTTGTAGTTATATTCACAATTTAAATTAACAAAAAAAAAAACAGATTAGTCACATGGAAAAAATAAGTACACCCCTACATTTATCATACCTTCAAATCCATAAAATTATCAGCTGTTCAAGATTGGGTGTCAGTGATCAGAATCTGCTTAGGGAGTGCATGTGCTATTTAGAGCTCTCGCATCTAGTGTCTGGTGTTCCCTTTGTTATTGAGGTGTGTGGTGTCATCATGCCAAGATCTATAGAGTTCTATAAGGCCTTCAGAAAAAAGACTGATGATGCCCATGAGTCGGGCAAGGGATTTAAAAAGATCTCCAAATTATTTGAAATATATAATTCCACTGTAAGGAAAATAATCTACAAATGGTGCAGATTTCCAAGACTACCAATTTGTGTGTGCAATACGTTAGCCCATAGGGCTTGCTGAAAGCGAGATTCCTTGGATTTTCACGGCTTGAGACATTTGATGATCATTGATCTCTCTCTCTCTCTCTCTCTCTCTCTCTCTCTCTCTCTCTCTCTCTCTCTCTCTCTGTAAAGTAGTGAGTGTACAGCTTGTGTAACAGTGTACATTTGCTGTCCCCTCAAAATAACTCAACACACAGTCATTAATGTCTAAACCACTGGCAACAAAAGCGAGTACACCCTTAAGTGAAAATGTACAAATTGGGCCCAATTAGCCATTTTCCCTCCCTGGAGTCATGTGACTTGTTAGTGTTACAAGGTCTCAGATGTGAATGGGGAGCAGGTGTGTTAAATTTGGTATCATCACTCTCACACGCCCTCATACTGGTCACTGGAAGTTCAACATGGCACCTCATACCAAAGAACTCTCTGAGGATCTGAAAAAAGAATGTTGCTCTACATAAAGATGGCCTAGACTATAAGAAGATTGCCAAGACCCTGACACTGAGCTGCAGCATGGTGGCCAAGACCATATAGCGGTTTAGCAGGGCAGGTTCCACTCAGAACAGGCCTTGCCATGGTTGACCAAAGAAGTTGAGTGCACGTGCTCAGCGTCATATGTAGAGGTTGTCTTTGGGAAATAGACGTATGAGTGCTGCCAGCATTGCTGCAGAGGTTGAAGAAGTGGGGGGTCAGCCTGTCAGTGCTCAGACCATACGCCACACACTGCATCGAATTTGTCTGCATGGCTGTCGTTCCAGAAGGAAGCCTCTTCTAAAGATGATGCACACGAAAGCCCACAAACAGTTTGCTGAAGACAAGCAGATTAAGGACATGGATTACTCGAACCGTGTCCTGTGGTCTGATGAGACCTAGATGAACTTATTTGGTTCAGATGGTGTCAAGCGTGTGTGGCGGCAACCAGGTGAGGAGTACAAAGACAAGTGTGTCCTACCTACAGTCAAGCATGGTGGTGGGAATGTCATGGTCTGGGGCTGCATGAGTGCTGCCGGCACTGGGGAGATACAGTTCATTGAGGGAACCATGAATGCCAACGTGTACTGTGACATACTGAAGCAGATCATGATCCGTATACAGTATTCCAGCATGATAACGACCCCAAACACACCTCCAAGATGACCAATGCCTTGCTAAAGAAGCTGAGGGTGAAGGTGATGGACTGGCCAAGCATGTCTCCAGACCTAAACCCTATTGAGCATCTATGGGGCATCCTCAAACAGAAGGTGGAGGAGCACAAGGTCTCTACCATCCACCAGCTCCGTGATGTCATCATGGAGGAGTGGAAGAGGACTCCAGTGGCAACCTGTGAAGCTCTGGTGAACTCCATGCCAAAGAGTGCTGGAAAATAATGGTGGCCACACAAAATATTAACACTTTGGGCCCAATTTGGACATTTTCACTTAGGGGTGTACTCACTAGAGAGAGATACTTTGTATATATTGTAACCTTAGTTTTGACAGGTATAGGTCCAAGGTCAAAAAGATACACATTCTAACGCTCTATATCTAGATCAAAGGTCATGATCATAAAAATATTAATAGTTATGTTAAATCTGGATCACATCCATTCGTTACCATACATGGTGCGGCCATGTGTTTTCCACCCCACACACGTTGCACACATGTTCTTTCTAACACTCTGTGGTAGGTCATAAAAATATATATAGTTATGTTAAATCTGGTTCACATCCATTCGTTACCATACATGGTGCGGCCATGTGTTTTCCACCCCACACACGTTGCACACTCATGTTCTTTCTAACACTCTGTGGTAGGTCATAAAAATATATATAGTTATGTTAAATCTGGTTCACATCCATTCGTGACCATATCTGGTTCGGCCATGTGTTTTCCACCCCACACACGTTGCACACATGGTCCTTCTAACACTCTGCGGTAGGTCATAAAAATATGTATAGTTATGTTAAATCCCGTTCCCATGCATTCCAGACACATACATTCTCATACCTGGTACGGCCATGTGTTTTCCGCCCCACACACGTTGCACACACATTTTATTTCTTTTCACATAGAATATGAAACTCTCTGAGGTAGGTCATAAAAATATATATAGTTATGTTAAATCTGGTTCACATCCATTCGTTACCATACATGGTACGGCCATGTGTTTTCCACCCACACAAGTTGCACACACATGTTATTTCTTTTCACATAGAATATGAAACTCTCTGAGGTAGGTCATAAAAATATATATAGTTATGTTAAATCTGGTTCACATCCATTCGTGACAGAAACGTTACCATACATGGTACGGCCATGTGTATCCCACATCCAAACAAAAATATGACACACACACACACACACACACACACACACACAAACACACGCGTGCACGTACAGACAAACGCATGCATACGAACCTGCTTATAAAAGTCGAGCATCCCTCTAGGTTTTATAATACTCTGTACTTAGAACAATGTGTGCGATCTTACAACATGGCTGATGTTTGTCCTAACGCGCCGAAAAAAGCTCACCCTTTTTTGGGAAGAATACAAAAAATGTTAGAACATGAAAAGATTCAATATTGGGTAATGTCAAACGGATGTACAGCCGGGTTTTTTTTCGATGCAGAAAAAGGAACCGTTTTGCTTTTCAAGTTCTCGGTCCCGGGACACACAATCTTTTCCTTTCACGTAGAATATGAAGCACTCTGAGTCAGGCCTAGGTCAAAAGGTCAACAACATAAAACCCCCGTTCTGATGCATTCCCGAGCACAAACACACCCCCCACACACACTCGAATGAATACGAACCTGTTTATAAAGTCGAGCACTTCGAAAGTTTTAACATCGGAAAAGGTTCGACCGAATTTCCAGAGTCTGTTCTTCACTACTTCCATAATCAAACACTTCGAAAGTTTGAACATCGGCAAAGTTCAACAGAATTTCCAGAGTCTATCCTTCACTACTTCCAAACACCATGGATTTCTCGGCAGGTAAAAATTGTATTTTAATCAATTAATAGTTAAATATAAATTGAAATACAATGTTTATGTAATTATCCAGTAGGCAATGATATTGATATAAACTTAGAACTAATCTTTCTGAGTACAAAAATCATCATCCTTATCTGGTCATTATGTAATCTGGTACAATACTTTATCTAAAATGTAAATATTCATTACATTTATATTACAGTGCAAGACCGAGTTAAGCTCATCTGATTCTAGTGTATAGGTAATTAAAATTTGTCTCTTAGATCTATGTAGTGATCTAAAATGGGAATGTTAAGTTATTAAAAGGTGACTAACAGTGACCTAAAACAGTGACCTTCTGCCAAGGATGTAGTCACCGTTGAAATTAGAGGTGATACGATCAATGTTTCATCACGCGTTCAATTAGACAATGGTGTCATCGATTTAGGTTCTTTTCTGACCATGCTCGAAAATGCAATTCAGAGTAAACGTGAAATTTTTACCGATAATACCCTTGAAATAGTTGTCCAAATCGTTCGACCACCTCGGGGTGGTGGAATTAGAAGGAAAATAGGCCATATATTCAAAACAGAAACCCTGCAGAAGAAAATGCAGCAGCTATACATTTTTCACAACAGAGACAACATGTGCTTTGCCTTGTGTGTTAGCCAACTTTTGAATTGTGAAAAAAATGATTTTGAAACCGAACAAATCGCTAGAAAATTACAACACGATGTGGGATTATCCATAAACACCGCTGTCAGCTTCGCTGACGTACCGAGATTTGAGAGACATTTGAATTGCAAAATCGTAATCGTTTCTGCTAGCAAACCCGGATACTCTTTCTTTCAAACTAGCAAGACTCCCCATGAAAAAACTATTTACTTGTTTTTACATGACAACCACTATTATGGGTTTAAAAGTATAACCGGACTTTTAGGAACGAGTCATGTTTGTCATTTCTGCCATTCGGGGTTTGACGTTTTATGGAATCATAAATGCTCTTATAGCTGCAACGTTTGTCACGACCCCGATTGTTACAAACACCCTAAGAATGTTACTAAATGTCCAGAGTGTCAGAGACTGTGTAGCTCCCAATACTTTTTCGAGATGCATAAAGCAAAGATTCAATCGCACAAAGGCGAATATTCTATGTGTGAAACGGGATTCTACTGCGGTAAATGTAAACGTGTGATAAGGGATAAACCTTCTAATCGTGAGAATCACGTATGTGCCCATTCGAAATGCATACTCTGTGGCCAAAAACTCGATGAGGATATCGAGCATAGATGTTTTATACAGAGGGCCAGGAAAGAAAGCGAAAATACGGATTATGTGTTTTACGATTTCGAGACTAGGCAGGAAACAGGAACACGTAGCTAATTTCATATGCTGTATTGATTTTAAGGGTGAGGAGTGGGTGGCTGAAGGGGATGATTGCGTCAGTGCCTTCTTTAAAAAGTTTCGGTGTAATGCATACCACGGATACAAGTTTATAGCTCATAACGCTAGAGGGTTCGATTCATACCTTTTGTTAAACCATTTAGTGAAAGAAGGAATCACACCCGAAATCATAGCGCAAGGCGGTAAAATTTTGTGTTTCATCGATACCGCGTTTCGTCAGTCCTACATTGATAGTCTATCGTTCTTACCCATGAAATTGAGTAGCATCCCAAAAGCCATGGGTTTTTCGGAAAGCAAGAAAGGCTATTTTCCCCATTTCTGGAACACCGTAGAACATCAGGATTACGTAGGGCCGTATCCTGACCCTAAGTTTTACGGTGTAGATGGCATGATGCCTAAGGATAGAGAAGAATTCTTTAAGTGGTACAGAACGGTTTCTGACAAAGTCTTTGATTTCAAGAAAGAGATGGCCGAATACTGTGTGAACGATGTAGAAATTTTGAGAAAGGGTTGTATAGCTTTCAGACAAGAAATTCTGGATAGTACAAAGGTCGATCCTTTTAAATGCATAACGATCGCATCTGTGTGCATGAAAATCTTTAGAACCAACTTCCTGCGTAAAGACACTTTAGCTATTCCGCCGCTTGATAATTACATCACCACTCAGAAATCTTTCTCAACACTTTCCATACAATGGCTCGAATATGTTTCAAAAACGCAAAACCTACCCATTCGCCACGCATTGAACGAAGGTGAAGTCAGGTTCGGTACCTATTACATAGATGGTTACTGTGAGGAAGGGGAAAACCGTAAGGTTTTTGAGTTTCTTGGGTGTTTTTATCACGGCTGTGAAAAGTGTTTTCCCTCAATGACCCCGCATCCTCTTACCAAATCAAACGCAACCTTCGGAGATATCCGTCAAAAATCGATGGAGAGAATTAAGAATTTGCAAGACACTCTCAATTTGCAAGTCACTCTGATGTGGGAACACGAGTGGAATGAAATGAAGAAAAACGACAATCTCGTGCAAAATTTTCTAAAAGACTTTGACTTTCCTGAGCGTTTAAACCCTCGAGATGCTCTTTACGGCGGTCGAACAAACGCGTTAAACTTATTATGTATATGCGTATACATGACGCATTATGTAGCTCAACCCGGTGAGAGAATCGATTATTTTGACTTTACCTCGCTTTACCCATTCGTAAATAAGACAAAGACATACCCGATCGATCACCCTATCATCATTTATCGTGACTTTCAACCTCTGAAATATTACTTTGGTATCATTAGAGCAAAGGTATTACCACCTAGAGGTCTGTGGGCACCTGTTCTACCATTTCGTGTAAAAAGCAAACTCCTCTTTCCTCTATGTAGAACGTGTGCCGAACATCAGTTAAAACAATGCAATCATACGGTTCAGGAGAGAGCTCTTACATGGGCATCTATCGAAATTGAGAAAGCCGTCGAAAAAGGTTACAAAATTCTAAAATTGTTTGAAGTGTGGCACTTTCCTAAAAGGTCTGATAAGCTTTTTACGAGATATATTCAAATGTTCCTCAAGACCAAACAGGAAAGTTCAGGTTATCCGTCCTGGGTCGTTGATGAATCATCTAAACGTGAGTACATTCGCAAATATAAGGAGAACGAAGGGATTACGTTGGATCCGAAATTTATCACTGTTAATCCTGCCAAAAGATCCGTGGCTAAACTTGCACTAAATTCGTTGTGGGGTAAGATGTGTCAAAGACCAGACAGATCAAACACGACCACCAATAGCGTCATTTTTAAAAGTAAGGAAGGTGACTGGATGCCGCCCTTAAGCGATTACTTGGGTGGTCTTACCAGCGAACTAGATGATGGCGATCAAATCGTGGAATTTATACGCGCAGGTCCTAAAACCTACGGTTACAAAACCATGAAAGGAAAAACAACCATGAAAGCTAAAGGCATTACTTTAAATTGTATCAATTCTGAAATTGTCAATTTGAAATCACTAACAGAACTGGTGGACGAGCGAGTGAAAAATCCGGATCATACAGGTCATCTCGTAACCATGCATAACCAAATCGTGAGAGATAAAAAGGGGTTTCATTTGAGAAACAAATCACAGTTGAAAAGGTTCAGGGTTGTGTACGATAAGCGTGTTTTATTATCTGATTTTACAACTCTCCCTTACGGATATTAAGACTATTCTTGTACATATCTGTATATAGTTTCTGTTGATGTGTTTTGTAAAGGAAAATATGAACGTGACTGCTTTTGACGCTAGGATGCAACTTCCCTTTTCATGTATCGTATGTGGACCGAGTAATAGTGGAAAATCTTTTTTTATCAAAATGTTGTTGGAAAACTGTAAAGAGGCAATGTCGGTTGTTCCGGAAAACACTGTCTGGTGTTATACGTGTTGGCAACCTCTGTACGATGAATTATTGACCAGAATAAAAATAAATTTTCTTCAAGGAATCCCTGATTCTTTGTGTGATGACGAACTATTTCCTCCAAATAAAAAAAACTTGTTGGTAATCGATGACTTGATGGAATCCGCCAGTAAAAATGACGAAGTAGAAAAGGCTTTTACAAAATACACACACCACAGAAATCTGAGCGTCATCTATCTCGTTCAAAACTTGTTTTTTCAAGGAAAGACCAGTAGAACAATCAACCTGAACACCAACTACATGGTTCTTTTTAAAAACCCTAGAGATAAATTACAGATCAGCATACTGGCTTGTCAAATGTATCCGGGTAACAACAAGTATTTTTTAGAATGCTTTCTCGATGCCGTCTCTAGACCTTACGGGTATTTATTTGTTGACCTGAAAGCACAAACGCCAGAAGAACTTCGTTTCCGTTCAGGGTTGTTTCCGGGGGAGAAGCCGGTTGTGTATGTTCCGAAGAAGAAGAAAAAACTTTAAAGTATCGACAACAAATGTCTGAGCGATTGAAAAAAACCCTCCCGTTGCTGAATTCATTACACAGGTCTCCATCCCGAAGGAGAAAGGATATATTACGTGATGCGCCCACAGATCTCATCCTGAGCATATGTGAACTAGCTTTAAACGTGCTCAGGGGAAACATACCACTGACGACAAAACAGTACAGGGTTTTAAAAAAACAAAAAAAATGGATCAAACTATTTGCTGATAAAAGAACATCCGTTGAAAGAAAAAGGAAAGTTATTAATCAATCCGGAGGATTTCTTCTGCCTTTGCTCAGTGTAGCCATTCCTTTTATAAGCAGCTTAATCGCGTCCCGCAACAATTAACATGGAGACTGCTGAGAAAATGTATTTAGTCCCTCAACATCAGATCGATAAACTTAGAAACATCGCCGCGGAGAAGGAAACCATAAGAAAGACTGTTGAAAACAACTTGGACGATGCAATACGTGGTATTTTATCAAGGACTGATCTGAACGAATACGATAAGGCGAAACTCTACGCGTCTGTGCTGCAAAATTTTTTAAACTTGGTTAAAATAGGAGAGCAGGAAACTGCTCAATTGACCCTGTCTCTACCTAAAATATCGGAAAGCAAAACGGAAGCAGCGGTGACCGAACCTCCCAAAGACGAGATCGTGCAAGAGGTCCTCGCTAACATTTCTGCTAGAAACAAAAGAAACGCTTCGTACGTTATGGAAAAACTTTTAAAAGCCGGGGCTGCGTGGAACGATAGCGGTGAATTTATTTTTAAAGGAAACACTATCAAAGGATCTTACATGGTGGATTTGCTTAAAAATCTCACGGCCCCTCATCGAGTATCCGACGAACGGAGGCCTTTAGGTTGGAAAGAGTTCTTACAGACAGTAGCCAACCTAAATATACCCTTTTCAGCAATACCTAATGGCGGTGTTCGACGCAAAATATCTGACATAAAAAGATCTAAAGATATCTCTCATCTTGTTTCCCCACCTAAAAGCAAAGACTATGATTCTGAGCCAGTTTTCAAATCCCCCGTTTTTAACCGTTCTGACTGGTTTGGTTTGTGAAAATGACGAGGGACAAAGAATGTTATGATATGTTAACGCTTTATTTCAATAAAATAACTTTTGTTTAACATTTTTCTTGTGAAGCATCGTCATTTAACATTCCACTACATATGTAAATGAAACATATCTAGAGAGTTAACACATTGTACACATGTAATTGAATGCTTTTTATTTACTCTAGGGTACATTTTTTTAACGAATGACACAACAGTGTTATCATTTCTAATTAAATCTTTGCTATACATAGACATAATACGGTTAAATGAATAACCTTTAGCTTTGTGACACAGAAAAAACACACAGTGTTGCCCGCAGCAAACCGACGTATAGTTTTGAACTTGTACAGGGTTATATTTTATTTTGCAACAGTTCTTTGTCAAAAAATAATGAATCGATCGAGGAAAGAGTTCGTAGTCTGGAGGGTTTCCGTACGAGTCAAAAAATTGTGTTTTCGTCATTAAGGCATAACGCTAGCCAGTGCTCACCCGTCATGTGTCTCGGATGTGTGTTTACGATGAATAAAGCTGGAAACTTTCTCAGAGTACTTGTAGGTAGCTCGTCACAGGCCATCACACCATGAAATATTTTATCTATTTCAGGACAACTTCTCATAACCTCCGTTAGTTCTCTGGTATCCATGAGTTACTGGTAATCGATGAGCACGTTTCTTCGATTGTTTATTTCTAGAATGCTGTCAAAACTGGCGTACACGATTAGATTCACCGTGATCGGAAGTGGTTGACGAAATCTGAGTTCCAATCGCATATTGCCCGATTTTATTAATGACAAATGTTGCCCACAATCATCATCGGGATTCAGGTTGAAAGCAAATAAAGTATATCCGTTCAGGTACTCTTCTCTGTTTATCGACAGTGCCTGATCTTTCAGCTGCTTTCCTGATGCTAAAATTAAAGAATGGAATTCACGGACCACGTTACCGGACTGAAAAACAGGCTGAAACGGCTTTGCAGGATATTGCGCACCATCTACGTACAGCTATATTAGAACCGTATTAGCTATATTGGAACCGTCGGGGTTCACGATTTTACAGGTCAGATGTAAAAAAGTGTTGTTCAAGTCGAGGTAATCCTCCCCGTTTCCAGCCACGTAGAACTCCAGGGGCCCGTTGTCCGTAAGAGCGGAAAGTGGAGGTATTTTGACATGAGTGTACTTTTCGATACTCGTTTGGGTAAAAGGTAATGTGAAAATATCCAATTCTGTCTTGGTACACTCTGAGGATAGACTGTGTAAGAACGCCATGATGTTAGAAAATGTTCAGCCGATTTCTCTTGTGAGAGATGTAAGGGTGCCTGTTGCCTCTCTGCTCGGTCTTTTTCACACTGTTCTTGATTTTAGTAACCTTACGTCTTTTATTAGGAACCACATGTCGACGCCCTGGGAGCCTTTTAGATTTTTTACACGCAATCAACACAAGCCCCGATCCGTCTTGATTCTGAGCTTGTGTCTTGCTCATAATGTTGTTGAATACGTCACTTACGAACCCTTTAGCAGCTGTTTTTAAATGAGGCTTTGCAATAGCAAAACCCCTTTTGAGGAACGGAACCGCCATTCTAAAAAGACCCTTGAACAGTCCTCCTAGCCCCGACCCATACATGGTGGGGGCGCCTTGAAACCCAGGAAGACCATTTCCAGCCTGGTGGACATAATAATCCACGTAGGTCTGCGGATGAACGTAGCCCCTATCCATCATTTTACATACGGAACGAATGTTTAGCGGGTCTAAAGTGTAGTTTAGCAATAAATTTCCCGTAACTAAAAGGTATAGGCTTGTTCTGATCCATTTTGACTTCGATTACTATATCGGTAATGTGGTTCTTGGTGAGAGGTACGTAATGCAACTTATCATAAGTAATTGTGACGACTTTGTTGTTTACACCCATTATATGTACGCATCTCAGTAACGGAGCAAAACTGTCACCAACTCGTTGATACTCGATAACGTCTGTATATACATGCATCGTATAAAAGCCTGCGTGAATATCAGAGGGGTTAGGCGCTTCTGGTTCTCAGGCCGTTATCGGAACACCGGGGTTCATACCGAGCATATATGCTAATTTTCCATTAGCTTTGAACGCAAAATGTTTTTGGGATACGATGCATATTTTATTTTTCATAGGGTTATAGAATAGCTCTATTCCGAGCTCCAATTTCTTTATGTTGTTGTTGATTTCACTAACCACTTCATCGATATTTTTATAATATCCTGGAGTGATATTAAAGTTACTGTTTTGTGTTCTCTTTCCATCCCTCTGAATAATATGACACATACTGTCTTCCTCCGTTAACGAGTACCAACTCTGGATATATTGAACCTCTGCGAGCGATACTTCCCATATTCCGTTCAAATCGATTGGTTTGGCGAATTTAGTAGTGTAATGCGCGATCTTATTATTAGGGTAAATATCCAAAGACGCGTTGCTTGGAAGGCTCACAAAGAATCCACACTCTTCCATGGTTTTCAGTTTTGTTCACGGCGATCCTTTTTTATGTTAACTACGTCTTCGACCGGAACCCACGAATTAAATTTATCGGGCCAACCCACCCATTTCACCAGGCAGATTTTTTTCTGGTTTCGGGTCTTTTCAGACAAGATTTTCTCAATTTTAAACGTCTTGTCCTTACCGATAATGATCTTTTGTAGCTCGGGTTCATAAAATGTTCCCTCAGTTTTTTCACCATCATAGTCTTGTAATTTATACACTGGGGGATCTCTCGGTATCCGTTCGGAGATTGTAAAATATTCATCCGTAAAGTTTTGCTCGTATCCTTTCTCAAACTGTCTTTTTAAATGAGAAATTCTAACGATATCACCGACTTTAAACTTGAAATTTAGTTTCTTTAATTTAGGTGTGAACAGTCCGTAGAGGGTTTTAAATACTCTGAAGGAATTGGATTCGTTGACCTCGGCAGGTTTCATTTTGATGCTGGAATGGTAATTGTGATTGTACGCTTGAATCAAATCCTGAACTATGTCGATGTATTTTCTCGTGTTAAAAGCGGTAAAATATCTCCACATCCTGGTCTTTAGCGTTCTGTTGAACCTTTCACACACCGATGCTTTTTGCCCTGTACCCGTAGCAAAGTGAATAATGTCATGTTTTTTCATTAATGTTTGAAAATTTTTGTTAAAAAACTCCTTCCCTTGATCAGTTTGTAGTTTTTTGGGGACCCTACCTTCATTTAGAATGGATTCAAAAGCTTTAGTTACTTCGATTCCGGTCTTGTTTCGTAACACACGTACCAAGGCATATTTGGATAAAATATCTATACACGTGATCATAAATTTCGCATTGTCGTTACTCTCTGACAAGTTGCTCATATCGACTAAATCAGCTTGCCATTGTTCATCGATGTTCTTCACAAAAACCTTGTTTCTTTTAAACTTTGTAGATACTGGTTTATGTAGACTGTATGCATCCTGCTCTGCTAACCAGTTTTTTATTTCAGTATCATTAGCTCTTTTACCTATTTTCTCAACAATAGCTCTTTGCAAACTCTCAACACCACCGTACGAACCAGGTTCTGACGGTGTATAATATATATTCTTCATCAATCGTTCAGTCATTTCGAGTGTCAAGGCAAGAATGATCAAACACCAGTGTAGATTAAGCATTTATCTCAGAACACGTGAGTAAGGTATTACATATTCAATCAAAGTAACATTTTCCATTCTAAACACACGCAGGTTTAGATACATGTTTTAGTTTACATTCAAATGTTTCAGCAATACATATAAAAACTTGTCACACACCTATGTGTTAAGGACACACGCTATTTACGAATGTCTTCAGCATTTTTGTTTTAATCGGCTTCAGCCTTTTCTCGCAGTCAGAATAGACGTGGCTTGTTTTGAAGTTTCCCATGTATGCGACGGTTCAGCAGGTTCCAGAGATGAGTGAAAGGTCCAGTAATCTACGACGTCTTCGCACACTTGCTCGTTGAAAACGTCTTTGGTTTTCTCCTTGACCTCGTTCAGCACGGTTTTGATGTGAGGCTCGTCTCGCCATTCACACACGGTGGCTTCAGCGATGCCTTGAATTTTTTCCAGGGAAGGAGTGTGTTTGATTTCACACAGTTTCAGACGTCTTGCCAATGTGTATTTGAACCACGGTTTAAACAGTTTTTTCAGCAATCTGTAGGTGTTTAGGTGTAGATAGTACTCTTCAGGATCGACCAAACACGCGTGTTGGAGTTGACTCGGGTGATCGATCGCGCAGCCGTGACAGTTGTCCTTCAGATCTTGTTGGATAACTCTGTCCAGCAGTTCCCCGTAACAGCATATATGATGGTTAGCGCAGTGTTGGTTATACACCCGTCGGCTTCATCGTTCGTTGTCAGATAGGTCAGATTTCTTTTTCCTAGGTTTTCACCGTCTTCAAAACCCGAACTGGTCACATCATCATCATCATCATCATCATCATCATCAGCATACAGGGTTGCATCAGAGGTGTAGAAAACGGGGTTGATTTCACAAGACATATTGCTGGTTGACGTTCAGAATACTTTGACTCGATATGTAATCAGACTCATTTATATAGCGTGTGGGGAGGAGTCTTGGGGGAGGTGGAGTTTCTGATCAAGAATAGTATATTGACGATCTCAGAATAAGACATCTTCTAGCCTTACTTTTATTTGCATCATTTCTTTGTCTCTTCCAGTTTTTTGGAATAATTCATCGATTTGCCGGAAGTAGCGTTGCAGATCGTGCCAGCTGGTTTGGTCATACCTCACTCACAATTCTCTTTGTTATCAGGGGCGTTGTCACCGGTTAATACAGCAGCACAGTGCAGTGAAACTTGGTTCTTGGAGAAATTTGTTGCTCTGATACAGTATTTGCATTGAAGAGACGTACTGTTCCATTTACGTCTGTACGCATCCAGGGAAAAGAAGTCCATTCTAACAATGTAGTCAAAATCCTTGCACCATTTTCTGAACTTTTTCCAGTCACCTTTGTTAAAAGTTACGTTCTCTGTAGCACAGCTCCAGTGGATGTGTCCCGGGACCGAGAACTTGAAAAGCAAAACGGTTCCTTTTTCTGCATCAAAAAAAAACCCCAGCTGTACATCCGTTTGACATTACCCAATATTGAATCTTTTCATGTTCTAACATTTTTTCTATTCTTCCCAAAAAAGGGTGAGCTTTTTTCGGCGCGTTAGGACAAACATCAGCCATGTTGTAAGATCGCACACGTTGTTCTAAGTACAGAGTATTATAAAACCTAGAGGGATGCTCGACTTTTATAAGCAGGTTCGTATGCATGCGTTTGTCTGTACGTGCACGCGTGTGTTTGTGCGTGCGTGTGTGTGTGTGTGTGTGTGTGTGTTTGTGTGTGTGTGTGTGTCATATTTTTGTTTGGATGTGGGATACACATGGCCGTACCATGTATGGTAACGTTTCTGTCACAAATGGATGTGAACCAGATTTAACATAACTATATATATTTTTATGACCTACCTCAGAGAGTTTCATATTCTATGTGAAAAGAAAGAACATGTGTGTGCAACTTGTGTGGGTGGAAAACACATGGCCGTACCATGTATGGTAACGAATGGATGTGAACCAGATTTAACATAACTATATATATTTTTATGACCTACCACAGAGTGTTAGAAGGGCCATGTGTGCAACGTGTGTGGGGCAGAAAACACATGGCCGTACCAGGTATGAGAACGTATGTGTCTGGAATGCATGGGAACCAGATTTAACATAACTATACATATTTTTATGACCTACCACAGAGTGTTAGAAGGACCATGTGTGCAACGTGTGTGGGGTGGAAAACACATGGCCGTACCAGGTATGGTCACGAATGGATGTGAACCAGATTTAACATAACTATATATATTTTTATGACCTACCACAGAGTGTTAGAAAGAACATGAGTGTGCAACGTGTGTGGGGTGGAAAACACATGGCCGCACCATGTATGGTAACGAATGGATGTGAACCAGATTTAACATAACTATATATATTTTTATGACCTACCACAGAGTGTTAGAAAGAACATGTATGCAACGTGTGTGGGGTGGAAAACACATGGCCGCACCATGTATGGTAACGAATGGATGTGATCCAGATTTAACATAACTATTAATATTTTTATGATCATGACCTTTGATCTAGATATAGAGAGTTAGAATGTGTATCTTTTTGACCTTTGACCTATACCTGTCAAAACTAAGGTTACAATATATACAAAGTATCTCTCTCTCTCACTTTTGTTGCCAGTTATTTAGACATGATGGCTGTGTGTTGAGTTATTTTGAGGGGACAGCAAATGTACACTGTTATACAAGCTGTACACTCACTACTTTACATTATAGCAAAGCATCATTTCTTCAGTGTTGTTACATGAAAAGATATAATCAAATATTTGCAAAAATGTGAGGGGTGTACTCACTTTTGTGAGATACTGTATATATGTAGGTGTATATATATGTGTGTATGTGTGTGTGTGTGTGTGTGTGTGTGTGTGTGTGTATGTACATATATATATATATATATATATATATATATATATATATATATATATATATATATATATATATATATATATATATATATATATATATATATATATTACACACACAACCCAACAATTTCCATGGGGTGTACTTATTTTTTCACATGACTGTAGATCCACATCCAGATACAAGTACTATGGAGAGGGTAAGTAAGCTGCTGACCCATCCTTTATGACAGGATTCATCCTCTCATCACATTCCTCAGATGAAAACTTCATCGGGGTAACAACAAACCCCCAGCTAATTAATTATCATTTTAAAAATATTTATCTAACTATATGCATCTGAACAAATTGATAACCCCTCTGCTTTTGATTATTTTTTTTTTAGTGAACTGAACATACCCATTGTTGATTCTGCTGCTCAGTTAGAAGACCCCATCACTATAGAAGAACTCATTTGGGCTGTCACCTCTATGCAATGTGGTAAATGTCCAGGACCGGATGGGTACCCAGTAGAGTTCTATAAAATAAATGTTGATAAATTGGCCCCCATTATGACTAGCATGTACATTGAATCACCCAAGCTTACCCAACCTTAATCAGGCCTCTATCTCCCTAATTTTAAAGAAAAATAAAGCACCCCTGCTTGCTGCCCAATCAGTCTTCTTAATGGGGACTTCAACCTCTTGTCAAAGCTGCATAATGTCTAGAATCCATTTTACCATCCATCCTTTCTCCGCACCAGACAGGGTTTATTAAAAATAAAACTTTTTAAATATTAGATGACTGTTTAACGTTGTATACAATCCCTCTTCTTCTGCTGTTCCAGAGTCCACAAGTTCATTAGATGCAGAGAAAGCTTTTGACTGGGTGGAGTAGTGGTATCTCTTTAAGACTTCCGTTTGGTTTTGGTGAGAAATTTATTTCATGGGTGAGGTTATTGTACTCTACCCCCCAAGCTTCTGTCAGGACCAACAGTACTCATTCAGAATACTTCTCCCTCCATTGGTCCACTCGCCAGGAATGCCCCTTGAGCCCACTTCTCTTTGCCATTGCTATTGAGCCCCTGTCTATTGCATTGCGGTCTGATCCATCTATGTTGGGCATGAAAAAAGAACAGGTATAGAAGAAAAGATGTCATTGTAGGCGGATTACCTTCTCCTGTACATTTCAGATTTGGCTAGGTCGATACCTGTAGCTATTAATATTTTTAAATCATTTGGGTTAATATCTGGTCATAAATTAAACCTGAGCAAGAACGAGATTTTCCCATTAATCTCTGAAGCTAGAAAGGGATTATCCTTTACATAGATTTCTATTTAGGGTTGCACATCACATGTACTTATCTTCAGGTTTGTGTCACAGATAAATGTAAAGACCTCTTTAAATTTAATTTTGTTAATATGCTTCTCCAGATGGAGAAAGACTTTGAATGCTGGTCACTGCTTCCCCTGTCTTTGGCTGGAAGAATCAATTCTGTTAAAATGAATATCCTCCCAAAATTTTCTTATTACTTTCAGTGCATACCCATTTTCTTCAACACTTTTTCCACAAAACTGATACCATGATTTTAAGATTTATTTGGAATAAAAAGAGCCCCAAAATTCGTAAGGCTTTCCTTCAGAGACCCAAAATACTTGGGGTATGGCTTTATCTAACTTCCAGTTTTATTATTGGGCTACATATCTCAGGGTTATGAAATACTGGTTAAACCAAGAGCACTCCCATGATTCATGTATGTGGCTTACCATGGAGGCTACTTCATGCATGCCCACTTATTACATGCATGCCTTATTACATGCTCCCATTAATTGCTCATCCTCTCCCTATACCAAAAATATCAATTGTTAAAACTACGTTGAGAATTTGGAGACAGTTCAGACACCGTTTCGCATTATAAAACTTTTTACAAATTTTGCCTTCCCACCATCACATTCTCTCAGTGGTCAGCATTGTGCAGTATAACATTTAAGGATCTATATATAGATAATGTCTTTGCATCTTTACAGCAACTGTTAGAAAAATTTGTATTGCCTAGACATAATTTTTTAGGCATTTGCAGGCTCCCAGTTTTGTTCACAATATGCACCCTCAGTTTCCTAGTCTCTCTGGTGTTACCCTTACTGAGTCCTTCTTCAAACTTATTCATATTATGAAGGGTATGATTTCACATTTTTTACAATGCAATTTGGACTTTGCATGACTGCCCACTGGCATCTATTAAATCTCAGTGGGAGGAGGACTTAAGAGAAAATTTTCCACAAGAACAATGGAAAAGGATTCTACGCCATATGCAATCCTCATCCTTTTGTGCCAGACATGGCCTGATTCAGTGTAAAATCCTCCGTCACACTCACTCAACCAAATCAGACTTTCCAAAATATATCCCAAAGTGGACCCCCTGTGTGACCGCTGTCACCAGGCCCCTGCAACTACCGTGCATATGTTTTGGTCCTGTTCATCTCTATACAAATAATGGTCCCAGATCTTTAAAATGTTATCTGAAGTTCTCAAAACTACTATTTAACCTTGGTACCCGCTCTCAAACACTTGACAGGCCCAAATAGTTTAGGGGATATAAGTATTGGACGCATCAACATTTTTTTTCAGTAAATATATTTCCAATGAGGCTATTCACATGAAATTTTCACCAGACATCAGTATTAACTCAAAATCCGCAAATATAAAGAATTCACAACATTGAAGTCCATAAATAAAGTTGTGCGTAATAAATGGAATGACACAGGAAAAAAAGTATTGAACACACTAACTGAAATTCATATAATACTTAGTGGAGAAGCCTTTGTTTGTAATGATAGCTTCAAGATGCTTCCTGTATGAATAAATTAATTGGTCGCAGTATTCAGGTGTGAATTTTGGCCCATTCTTCTAAACATATTTTCTTTAAATCTTGTTCAATTGGAATCAAGTCAGATGATTAACTGGGCCTTTCTAACTCCTTGATTTCTTTTCTCTGAAACCAATTGAGAGTTTCCTTTGCTGTATGCTTTGGATCGCTGTCATGCTTGGAGGTCCACCCATGTCTCATCTTCATCATCCTGGTGGATGGCAGCAGATTCTTCTCAAGAATCTCCCGGTAAAGGGTTCCATTCATCTTTGACAGGCCCTGTGTCAGCGCTCTATTGGGTGATTTGGCTGCGTCTCTCCTCCTGTAGACACCGTTATTGCCTTTTCTGCATAGGCGTGAATTGTTTTCTTTTGGTTACATATTGTTATATTTGATTGCATATTTTCATTTGGTTGATCAATTTTTACTTATCCTATAATTTGGGTATAATTTTATTTATATTTTGCTTCTACGAGATGATGCACTTTAAGGACAAGTCTAATTTGATGCAAAGATGTGTACATCAGCAAGAATGTAGCACAACATGGAGGTGAAAACAGCGGTCTGTTTATTTAAATGTGAAAGTGCAATAAAAAATATGTTGTCCCTAAAATCATTGAATAATCGTGATTATCATATCATATCATTATCATTATCATTTTTCACAGAGGCAAGGCTGGAGGTCATGCGCAAGATCCTTTCTCACCCTCCCTCCCCTACTGCACATTGCTCTTAGCCTTCCTGTTCACCAGAGAACATCGCTCAGCCTCCCTGCTCGACTGAGGATGCTGCTTTGCCTCCCTTCTCCGCCTCGGACATCACTATGGCAGGCACCTCTTTGGACGTTGCTCCACCTTTTCACTCTGTGGAGGATGTCACTCTGCCTCCTTGCTACACTGAGGTTGTCCCTCCACGTTTGTGCTCTGCTTCAGATGTCATGTTGCCTTTCTGCTCCGCTGAGGATGTAGTTCTACCTCCCTGCTCTGCTAGGTCTCTAGCTATATTGAAGATATTGCTCCTCCTCACCGATTGAAGGACATCATGCTTCCTTCTTGCAGTGCTAAGGTTGTTGCTTTTGAGAAAATTGTGCATATACAGTAAGGGCCTGTGTTTGGATGAACATGAACTTTGTTTATGGAATGACGCGTTAGCAGGGGGGCTCTGTCATGTATCCGAAACTTGTCTACATTTCCAGTAACCATTGCACACCATGGGAGCACGTCACGTGAACTTTCGCACCTGTTTTACATCTTTTGTTTAATTAGCACAAATATTTAAGTTACATTTTGCACCACTCATGCTGTCTTGCTTTGGTCGTTCTTTTGAAGTGGCATCTTGGGAGAGCAATAAGGATGATGAATGGCGTGAAGAGCACACCGGCAGAGTCTTGTAGGCAGATTTCAAGGAGGTGCTTGATGAGCATGGTGGTGGTTCCATTGGCATTGTCGCGACTGGAGTCAAGAGGTTTCACAGAACCTGGTCGTTACAGACTTGGCAGGGACTTGGCGCAAATGTGATCTCCTTATCATGTGGAGGGGCAAGAATTTAAGCACTTGGTTGACGAGAACTCCCTGCAATTGGTGATTAACAAGAACTCACAATTTCCTTTGTGTCAGGGGGTTTTAATACTTTGTAGCTGGGCCACCCCAAAGTGTTTGTTTAATTTGTTTAAGGTGTGGTGTAAACTGCATTCTCCTCCTCTGACACTAATTAGCATACTGGTCTCTGAGTTATGTGCTTTGCAATCTTTTCCCACAAGATAAAGTTAGACTTTGGACATGAATTTTGAAACATGGATGTAATAACATTGTACTCAAATTGACTTTATAAACTCTTAGGAAATTAAACAATGATCACACAGACATGCCAAATATTACATACTTACTGTTATCAGTGCACTCATTACCCATTATGATACATGTGACCCCAACTTCCTATCAAGGACTAAAATATTAATACTCCAAACGTCTTAATTCGATTTGTGTTTACTTTGAGTATGACTTTAGTCAGAATAAGATAATAAGAAGCAACCACATATACAAAAATGCTGGTGTTTACCCCACAAGGCCTTAAATGGTTCATATGCGCACAAAAGGATGAGTAAGTGACTTAATTTGAATGTCTGAAGTGACGAAAAAAATCATCGACGTCGAACATACGTAGAAAAGAAGCTTAAACAATATTAACATTCTTGAAATACTATATTACTTTGACATGATGCGAAAAAAAATTATTCATGAAGTTACTGCTGTGTAATTTCAAAGAAATATATCTAGATGTGATTGTTCATTGTTCACTAAGATTTATTTTTATTTCATTTTTTATGGGAATACGAAATCTCTTGCAAACGAAACAGCACATACGAAACCAAAAATACGAAGCTAAGCACGCTCATGCGCAGATATTGTCCTTAAACCATTTCATTGATTTCATTGTACATATAGGCTATATCTTGAACTGGTATGTTTGTGTTATATATGAATGGATTGTTAAATAGATTATACTCTAGGCATTTCCATGACGTGTAAAAATATTGCTTATTTTATATACCTGCATAAAAGATTCTGAAGTCGCAATCCCTTCGTTGCTAATATGTGGTCGAAATCACGTTTAAAAAAATACGTAAGTTGATCTGATAGTGGTCGATATTGCGCTTGAATGTGAGCGATAAGACACAGAGATCATGCCTGAAACTTATCACTAAGTGTCAGAAAAATTCAGATCAATAACTCAAGAAATAATAATAATAATAATAATATCATATTTAAAAAATTGTATCGAAACCAGCATCAGATTTAGGTATTAACTTTAATAATACAGATAAATATGTGAAGTGATAGGTAAGGAGCTGAAAGAGAGTTGCCCCTCACCCACAGGGAAAACAACATCTTTTCCTGCTGGAATTCATTCTCTCTCTCACAGCTTCATCTGAGTGGAGCCGGAGCAGCAGTTCACAGCTGGACACCAACTCAAGGCAAGTAATGTTTTTTCTCCTTATCTTTACACATAGTTATAAATCTGTTATGTAGTTTAATTAAATTAAATCATTAAACAGCGCTTCAGCTATACAGTTTATAGAGAAGACAGCTAACTAGTGGTTAGCCCTAAGATTAAATCTACCGAAAATTATTTAAGCTGTGATGTAGAGAGTAGATACTTCTTTTGAGTAAAATCTAACATGTTAAAGTTCAAGGCTCAAGGTTTACTTCTTCCTCTGGACCTTTTTGTTTTTATTTTTACACCCATTTCCCCACAATAATGTTAGTTTTCTAGCTAACATGCTACTGAACCGATTAGTTTAGTTTAGCACAGCATGAATTTTAGCTAATATGAGCTTAAAATGGACATTTCGTTTTTAAATCACAACATTTTGTCTGAAGTTGTAAATAACTGATTTTTTGTATGCTTTTTAAAGTTCTCAGTGAACATATTAACACTAGCCTGCTGCTAGCTGAAGTTCAGTCGGTTAGTTACACAAGATGGCAGTATGTAGTTACACAAGATGGCGCTGTCTGTCTTACCTCAGGGCTGCGAGCGTGCATGTTACTGCTGCCTCGTTCTGATAAGTGTTTTATGTGACTTGTTAAGAAGTTGTTTGTCATCAGAATAAGCGTTTTAACCGTTTAACAGAGAAGGTTTTCTTACCAAAGACATTAAATCAGCTCTTCACTTTATTGCTGTGTGCCTCAGTGTGTTAATTCTGAGGGGTATAATTCAGAAAAACTGTTTTTCATGTGTTTCAAGTACTACACACGTACTAAATGGGTGAGTATCATAAAAAAATAGCTAAAAATACCTTTCGACAGTCTTTGAGATCTTGTTTGAATATTAACCATTGAGATTGAAAGTTTACTGTTTTCTGATATGTATGACTTTTATGAATGAGGTGGACATTCACCCTACTCAACAGGATAACCAGACATTCAATGGCCTAGATGGCTGTGGAGTTTTCACAGAGATGGACTCGTTCCTGGTGTCCACCCCTATGCGTTCTGTGTGAGTACTTTGTGCTATTTTTGTGAATATTCATAGGTCAGATGCATGACAATTTGTCACATAAAGATGTATTCTGTTTTTGATAAATAGTTTGTCCATATTGCAGCTTTTACCACGTCTCAAAACTCTCAGGGAGTTAGAGGATCTGAATGTGTCATAGGTCTGAATTTGGTGTCGCAGGAAGCAGGAAGTGTCGCAGGAAGCAGTGTCCCTCGAGCTGATGCTATTTTCTTCTAATCTCTCTAATTTAAAATTATACTTTTTTTTACCTTATCACGTTTACAAATATCACTGATACTACTTTAGATAAAACAATCGTAACGTTGCACTGTCGCTAAGTTTTATTGGTTCTTACAAACATCCGCGACTAGCTTGTAGCCTGCTAGCATCACCTTACCACTAGCCTTGTTTACATTTCACATTTATCTCATTTACCGCTGTTTTTTTAAAGCAAATATGTTGGTTGTTTCTCCGCTTTTGAGTGCAGATGAGGACTCGCTCGAGCTGCACATGGTGCTGCTGGAACTGTAGGATGTGGAGAAACAGATCCGTGACTGTTTTTTAAAAAGAACCATGTAGTTGGTGTTCAGGTTGATTGTTCTGCTAGTCCTGCCTTGAAAAAACAAGTTTTGAATGAGGTAGATGACGCTCAGATTTCTGTGGTGGGTGTATTTTGTAAAAGCCTATTCTACTTCATCGTTTTTACTGGCAAATTCCATCAAGACATCGATTACCAACAAGTTTTTTTATTGGGCGGAAATAGTTTGTCATCGCACAAAGAATCAGGGATTCCTTGAAGAAATTTTATATTTATTCTGGTCATCAATTCATCGTACAGAGGTTGCCAACACGTATAACACCAGACAATGTTTTCGGGTACTACCAACATTACCTCTTTACAGTTTTCCAACAACATTTTGATAAAATAAGATTTTCCGCTATTACTCGGTCCATATACTATACATGAAAAGGGAAGTTGCATCCTAACATCAAAAGCTGTCACATTCATATTTTCCATTACAAAACACATCAACAGAAACTATATACACATATATACACGAATAGTCTTAATAGCCGTAAGGGAGAGTTGTAAAATCGGGTAATAGAACACGCTTATCGTACACAACCCTGAACCTTTTCATCTGTGTTTTGTTTCTCAAATGAAACCCCTTTTTATCTCTCACGATTTGGTTATGTGTGGTTACAAGTTGACCGGTTTGATCCAGATTTTTCACTCGCTCGTCCACCAGTTCTGTCAGTGATTTCAAATTCACAATTTCAGAATTGATACAATTTAAAGTAATGCCTTTAGCTCTCATGTTTGTTTTTCCTTTTTACGGTTTTGTGACCTGCACTTACGAATTCTACGATTTGATTGCCATCTTCTAGTTTGCTGGTAAGACCACCCAGTAATCGCTTAAGAGCGGCATCCAGTCACCTTCCTTACTTTTAAAAATGACGCTGTCCGTGTCTGTGCACAAACAACGCTGATCCAATCGATCCATCAAATTGTACAGCTCAAGTCTAGCGAATGCAGTAGTGAAAATGCCGCTGAATACATCAGCGTTCAGCGTTCAGTCTCTCGTCTGTGTAACGCCACTGCACCATCGCCACCTTCTCATTCAAAAAAGAGAACTGACTTACATTATAAATATCGGAGAACATGAACTGTAAAAACTCAGTAGGATCGCAAATTAAGGTCGTGTTTGATCTGTCAGTTCTTTGACACATCTTACCCCACAACGAGTTTAGTGCGAGTCTAGCCACAGATCTTTTGGCAGTATTAACGGTGATAAATTTCGGATCCAACGTGATCCCTTCGTTCTCCTTATATTTGCGAATGTACTCACGTTTAGAGGATTCATCAATGACCCGGACCCGATCCGTATGATTGCATTGTTTTAGCTGATGTTCGGTGCACATTCTACAAAGAGGAAAGAGGAGTTTGCTTTTTACACGAAACGGTAGAACAGGTGCCCACAGACCCCTAGGCGGTAATACTTTTGCTCTGACGATACCAAAGTAATATTTCAGAGGTTGAAAGTCACGATAAATGATGATAGGGTGATCGATCGGATATGTCTTTGTCTTATTCACAAATGGGTAAAGAGAGTTAAAATCGAAATAATCGATTCTCTCACCGGGTTGAGCTACATAATGCAAATGTAACACTTTTGTTTGACCGCCGAAAAGAGCATCTCGCGGGTTTAAACGCTCAGGAAAGTCAAAGTCTTTTAGAAAGTTTAGCATGCGGTTGTCGTTTTTTTTTCTTCATTTTATTCCACTCGTGTTCCCACATCAGAGTGATATGCAAATTGAGAGTGTCTTGCAAATTCTTAATTCTCTCCATCGATTTTTGTTGGATATCTCTGAAGGTAGCATTGGATTTGGTAAGAGGACACTTTTCACAACCATGATAAAAACATCCAAGAAACTCAAAAACCTTACATTTTTCCCCATCCTCACAGTAACCATCTACGTAATAGTTACCAAACCTGACTTCACCTTTGTTCAAAGCGTGGCGAATGGGTAGGTTTTGCGTTTTAGAAACGTATTCGTGCTATTGTATGGAAGGTGATGAGTAAGACTTCTGAGTGGTGATGTAATTATCAAGCGGCGGAATAGCCGCTTTACGCAGTGTCTTTACGCAGGAACTTGGTTCTAAAGATTTTCATGCACACAGAAGCGATCATTATGCATTTAAAAGGATCGACCTTTGTACTTTCCAGAATTTCTTCTCTGAAAGCTATACACCCCTTTCTCAAAATCTCTATTCACACAGTATTCTGCCATCTCTTTCTTGAAATCAAAGACTTTGTCAGAAACCATTGTTGTATATAAAATATTCATGAAATAAACACGAGGGAGACCTAGTATGAGTAATATGTAATCTTATTGAGAATTCACTGGGCTGGTGGATGAACAGATGTTCACCTAAGACTCACACACACACAGAGGCCTGGTGTGTATGCAGAAAACAGAAATTAATCTGTTTCATATTCTGTTTCATATTCTGTTTCATGAAAAACTCTTATAGGGTAATGTACATGCAAGCACTATAAACAAAAAAAGAAATGTAGAACAAATAAAATTTACTCATAATGTTGAGATGGTGTGTTTGAAAGTGTCCATTCTCTACGAAAATCCAGTCACAGTGACACAGACAAGGTCAGGTTATTGTTAAACAGTGAAACAAAACAAAATATATTTTGGAGCCAAGCTGCACCTGAAAGATAAGGGTTAACATACGTAATGGTGTTCTGGGACAGCTAACTCTAAACATATTGGTGTCTGGGTCATCCTGACCCTAAGAAAACCGTATGAATAGAAGAGCTTCAGCTCTGGTTTTTGAGATCGCATTTTGGGACGTCTCAAACTGGGGTGATCTCGTGTGGTGGAACGGAACGAATAAATTGCCTCTTCTCACTCACGGCTGAGCCAGCACTTGGCACCCCAGATGGGACTGGGCTAAGACCCGTATGTCTGTAATCTCTCCCATGGGACTTCACTCTCTAAGGCAACAGATAGGCCGTGTAGGGAAAAGGCACTGCAGACGCCTCTTATTTCAAAACACGTATATGTGTGTTGTGAGTGAAAGTCCTGCAATACGGCTGGTGAAAGATTCCAGGGCTGCAATAGAGGCAGGTGGAAATGAGGCCTCAAACCCCAGATACCGGCCACTTGAGGTGGCGGCTGCTTTGGTGGGGGACCCTTAATACCACTGGTGAAATATTCCAGGGCTGGATAGAGAGGGGTTAAATCCTGGGCCCAGGTCCGGGTCACGCAACTCAGGGAAAAGACCCGTCAAGAGAAGTGTGCCCGGTGTATGAATTAACGAATGTGTGTGTGATGATATAAATAGGTGTAACAGTGTGTGAATATAATATGGTGTGAGAGCTTGCAGATGTGTGTGATAAGCTCTGAAAAATAGTTTTGGAGACTAATGTGAATGTTGCCTTTAATCTATATGAATATAAGCTTCATACATAAGGAGTTGGTGTGTGTGATAAACTCCAAAAATTAGTTTTGCAGATAAGTGTGAGTGAGTGTGTGTTCTTTTCTGTGCAGGCCTGCTTCTGTGTGAAAGAAAAAAGGTGTGTGTGATCTTCAGATTGAGATGGGTAAAACAGAACTTTGTGAGATATTTCTGCTTTTTCATTGAATGTTTGAATCTGGTACAGACTTTGGGGTGTGAGTCCGGTGGGACTGTTTGTATTATAATAATTACTTTGGTATCAATAACTGCTGTAGGAATGTTTTAAAAATTGGGGAGCAGTCAAGAACATTGTAAATATTTTAGACATCTGCCAGATAGCCCGTTGTGTAAATCAGAACTTCTAGACCTGTAATATATAAAAACAGGCTCTTCCGTCTCCGGGCATGACACCAGGAGACTGGATTGAGACCGTGTTGAGCGGATTGTATGCAGTTCCATATTTAGATTGGGTACACGGCTGGTCAGAGGCATGCGCGCCAGAGCTCCAATTCATTCTTTTAATTTTAATTTGAATTCCGTGTGTTTCCCTGTTTGTAAACTGAATGCAAGTGTTTTGAATTCCATGATGACGTTCATCTAAACACAGAGCGTGCGAGAGAGGGCAAGAGAGATTTTTTGTTTTGATTTGTTTTGTTTTTTTCCTTTTTACAATCCTTTAGTTATCAAACGTCACACTACACATTAAAGTCAAGGTGACTCGATATATAAATAAATATTTAAACATATTTCTTCAAAAGTTAAAATCAATCAGTATTCTTGATTTTATCAGTCTGGAGAGAACTTTTATGGCAGTCTTTGTTTTGTGACACTTTGTTTTTCGCTCAGGTATATCGCCATTTTTGCCTGACCAAAGATATAATTGATCAGCTGACACTTGAATCCGATGTACTTAAAACCAAAGATAAAAAACTGAAAAGTAAAATCCACATAAAATGACTTCAGGTTGTTTTTTTTTGTTTGTTTTTTTTTTTTAAAAAAAGGAATCCAAACAAAAGACTTTCTTATTATTGCCAATGTATATAATATTCAGGGATTGTTATGAATATGAGTACAAATTATTATCATGAATTAATTTTGCATGAATTTGTAAGCATGCCGTAGTGTTCTTTTTAATTTTGCATTCTCGGGCTCTAAATTTCTAAACCTCTGATTGTGGAAACGCAGTAAATCTCCTAAATCAGCTCAATTTGACAGAATATGTCTCAATCAGAATCAGATCCAGGTTACAGACTCTGCCTAACTGTCTAGACCACAAGGACATGCAATGTCCTATCAGCTAAGTCAAAAAATTCTCATCCTGTGTATGTAAAACAACAATATCCCTTATCTGAATCGAAAGCCCTTGATATTGATGTTATTGTTAATTCTCTGTTACAGCAAGGTGTTTTGAAGCCCTGTATAACACACCTGTTAAATCCTGTTCCCAAGCCTGATGTCACGTGACGAGTTACACAAGACCTCAGGCAGAAGCTGTGTTTCAATGTTGTGTTTTTCCTGTTTCTAATACATTAATAGCTTCACACCATGCGTGGTTTAGCGTGGTAGATTATGCTCTTTTGGTTTCAGTGTTCAGCCACTGTTTGCATTTACGCAAGGGGACGCCAGCTGACCTGGACACGCCTGCCAAAGGGCCACATTGGCCCTGTGTTTTCTTGTGTGGTGAGACGAGCCTCTGAGACTCTTTGCAAGATTTCCATGTCACAGACGACGCCAGTCAGAAGCTTGCTGCTGAACTGCAACCTTGAGACTGCTGTAGCATCTGGCTCACAAAGGATTCAAGGCTCCAAGTGCAACATTGCACCTATGTAAAACAAAGTCAAATGTTTGTGTTTTCTCTTATCAAAAGGACAGAGAAGGCTGTCGGACAGCCGGATGGCATTCTCAATTGCCCGCTACAAAACAGCTTAGGGCCATTGTAGAACATTCGATCCACGTTGACTCCTGGGACCCGTACTCATGTGACACACACACATCTGAGACTATTTCTGCATTTAAACATTTAAAAAACTGTTTCATGTTCCTCTCTCCAGCCCTGGGTCTGCCAGACTACACGGAACTTTACCATCTGCCCATTAACACTCCGGGGGTGGCACAGGAACATGCTGGACTACCCGCACGTGTCTGCGTGCGGTGGCTGAGAGTGCTGCTCTTTTGGTAATAGATGCAGAATGATTGGTTCTGACACCCCTTGTTATTGCAAAGGTGAAATGGGTATTATCCAACATTGAAACACAACACATGACGGCTCAGCGCAGAAGTGGTTATGAAACTATTCTCTGTGCTACCACAAATTTGACCATTAAATTTGTCTGCTAAATTGACACCATTCCTTTACCTGAAAATCATGATTATTTAAAAGAAACTGTTTACCAGATGTGGTAACTGAAGCATATTCATTGCCATTTAATTAAGCTCAAATTCGTGTGTGCACAATATCTGAAGGTCAAAGAATCTCTATTTTTACAGACTCGCGCTATTGCTATGCCTTCGATGTAAGATCTAACCTCTTCCTGTGCTAAACCAACAGCTCTCGCGATCGTCAAAACGAAGACGGCGTCTCACATCGGTCTCTATCAGGAGTGTTGTCTAATATCACCTCCAAATTTTATATACGTGACTTACGTCCTCAAATAAAGACACATCTCTCAAGATGTTTGATATGACTACAAAACTACGCCACTCAGAGGCCTTTTGATACTTTTTGAATGCCTCTGCAGGTCAATTTTACCCATATGCCAACCGTTTTGACTGCATAGAATGTTATTGGTCATTGTATATCGTTTCTATGTGTGAGGGAAAATGCTAAAACTATTGTCAGGATTTTGCCGAAAGAGTACTGCCTGATCTGACATGCCGTTCTTACTGAAATTCGAATGACCCCATCTAAAACCACAGGCCTTTCACCCTTTGAGGTGTTAGTTATTCGGTCGACCTTTCCCCACGGCTTGGAAAATGTCTACTAACCTTTCTCAGTCCATAGGTGGTGTCGATATTCATCTAGATGACTATCTATGTAAATTGCTTGATGTGTTGTATATGTGCTAAATTAAAATGACCTTTGCCCCACAGTAAGTCATATTTTTTAATTCCAGGTAAACAGGTGTTCTGACCTCAGAAGGACCGATATGAGACATGCAAGTTGGTTAAAAGCTGTTAACAAATGAGCTCTGTCCATTCTATTTTGCCTCCACCTATTTTCTATGACAGGTTGCCCATTCAAGAACGTACCTGTACCTTGACAAGGTCTGAGCATCGGTGAACGTGTCTACAAAGGAAGGAAGTCCTGTCCTGCTGGCTGACCCAACTCCACGCCTCCAGAGACACTGACCAGAGCTGGGGACCGAGAGAGGAGACAGAAGTTCCTTTTCCCGTGACCCCCGACTTGGGTACCTAGGGGTGTTCCAGCCCAGGAGTGAAGGGTGAGGCGTTACCGCCTCAACGGGGGGTGGTGGTCACCTTGAGCAGCGAGAGAATGGCTGACGCAACTGACTACGAGGACATGAGACCCCCGACCTGTGAGGCAGGGGACACATGAAGGTCCTGTACGAAGCTGTCAACGGGGAGTCTGCCCTCAAGAGACATTACCGCAGAACTCTCAATTCAATGGCAGGCCAGGATGAGAAGACGATGTGATGAGCCATGCCCTGGCTGTAAGTGCTAGCCTAACCTCTCCCCAAGGGTGGCCCAAGGGTACATAAAGTGCCTGGGCCGAAGACAACCAGCATACAGAGAGATACTGCCACCAGAGACTGTCAATTTGGGTTGTTATAAAATGTTTGTGATATGACATGTGATGTGCAACAAAGTGTGACGCAATCAGGCACGAGAAAAGTATAATGGTGCTGTCGAGCACATGGTGCTGGCAGGGTGGGAATTTTTCCTCCTTAGAGGTTTTTTCGCCCACCCCTGAGTGCAAGGTTTGGTTTTTGGGGAGAAGCAACACACTACACCGACCCGACAAATATAAAACTGAGGGCTGACAGGCCCAGTTGAGAAACATAGGGACGTGTAGATCCAATCAAATATTTACTCGTATTAGCCACTCATACTAATGACAGTAGTAATAATAACTATTAATAGTAATAATCACTATTTAGGGGGTACACAGTTAATCAACGTGTAATCAAAGGAGTCAGGATTCAAAACAATATATACGTGTAGTTTGTGAGGCTTTATAGCCTCAGATGGGGAAATGCTGTATATAAAATATACGTGAAATAAACACGAGGGAGACCTAGTATGAGTAATATGTAATCTTATTGAGAATTCACTGGGCTGGTGGACTGTATGAACAGATGTTCACCTAAGACACACACACACACACACACAGAGGCCTGGTGTGTATGCAGAAAACAGAAATTAATCTGTTTCATATTCTGTTTCATGAAAAACTCTTATAGGGTAATGTACATGCAAGCACTATAAACAAAAAAAGAATTTATTGTTAAAGAGTGAAACAAAACAAAATATATTTTGGAGCCAAGCTGCGGATAAGGGTTAACATACGTAATGGTGTTCTGGGACAGCTAGCTCTAAACATATTGGTGTCTGGGTCATCCTGACCCTAAGAAAACGGTATAAATAGAAGAGCTTCAGCTCTGGTTTTTGAGATCGCATTTTGGGACGTCTCAAACTGTGGTGATCTCGTGTGGTGGAATGGAACGAATAAGCCTGGACCCTTGCTTCTTCTCACTCACGACTGGTGTCTTATTTTTCTTTCTCCAACTGAATATGTGAGTATCTGTTTCTATGTTAAGTGTCTTCAGGTAATAGGCAAATTTGAGCCAGCACCGTTATATACCACGTAAAGAAATCTTCTCTATCCTTAGGAGTCATTTTATCTACACCGTAAAACTTAGCGTCAGGATACAGTCCTACGTAATCCTGATGTTCTACGGTGTTTCAGAAATGGGGAAAATAACTTTTCTTGCTTTCCGAAAAACCCATGGCTTTCGGGATGCTGCTCAACTTCATGGGTAAGAATGATAGACTATCAATGTAGGACTGGCGAAACGCGGTATCGATGAAGCACAAAATTTTACCACCTTGCGCTATGATTTCCGGTGTGATTCCTTCTTTCACTAAATGGTTTAACAAAAGGTATGAATCGAACCCTCTAGCGTTATGCGCGATAAACATGTAACCGTGGTATGTATTATACCGAAACTTTTTAAAGAAGGCACTGATGCAATCATCCCCTTCAGCCACCCACTCCTCTCCCTTAAAATCAATACAGCAATTGGCTACATGAGTTCCTGTTTCCTGCCTAGTCTCGAAATCGTAAAATACATAATCCGTATTTTCGCGTTCTTTCCTAGCCCGCAGTATAAAACATCTATGCTCGATATCCTCGTTGAGTTTTTGACCACAGAGCATGCATTTCGGATGTGTGCACTCATGTTTCTCACTATTAGAAGGTTTATCCCTTATCACACGTTTACATTTACTGCAGTAGAACCCCGTTTCACACATAGAATATTCTCCTTTGCTCGACTGAATCTTCACTTTATGTCTCTTGTAACAGTATTGGGATCTACACAATTTCTGACACTCTAGGCATTTAGTTACATTCTTTGGGTGTTCGTAACATTCGGGGTCGTGACAAACGTTGCAGCTATATTCGCATATATGTTTCCAGAAAACGTCAAACCCTGAGTGACAGAAATTACATACATGACTCGTTCCTAAAAGTCCGGTGATACTTTTTACTCCATAATAGTGGTTGTCATGCAAAAACAAGTAAATCGTTTTTTCATGGGGAGTCTTGCTAGTTTGAAAGAAAGAGTAACCGGCTTTGCTGACAGAACAATGTAAGATTACGATTTTACAATTCAAATGACTCTCAAATCTCGATACGTAAGCGAAGCTGACTGCGGTGTTTATGGATAATCCCACATCGTGTTGTAATTGTCTAGCGATTTGTTCAGTTTCAATATCGTTTTTTTCATGATTCAAAAGTTGGGTGACACACAAGGCGAAACACATATTGTCTCTGTTGTGAAAAACGTATAGGTGCTTAATTTTCTTCTGCATGGTTTCTGAATTGAATATATGGCCTATTTTCCTTCTAATTCCACCGCCCCGAGGTGGACGGACGATCTGGACAACTATTTCAAGGGTATCCTCCGTAAAAATTTCGCGTTTACTCTGAATTACATTTTCGAGCATGGTCAGAAAAGAATGTAAATCGATGACACCGTTGTCTAATTGAACGCGTGATGAAACATTGACCGCATCACCTCTGATTTCAATGGTGACGGCATCCTCAGCAGAAATTAAACTATTAGCAATTTCAATCACACTGTTTAAAATCTCTAAAACATAATTATAAAAATCTGCAAAGCTGTCAACATTAGCAATTGAAGAAAAATTCACGCTTCGCCTAATCTCAGTGTTGTTGAACCTTTCACGATTAATTATCCTAATATTAGGTTCTAACCCACCCCCATCTTGCTCAACTCGGATATCGGGCGATTGCATGTTTTCTGTTTTTGAATTTTGGATATCGGTCGATTGCACGTTTTCCGTTTGAGAATTTTGGATATCGGGCAAATGCATGTTTTCCGTTCGAGAATGTTGGATATTGGGCGATTGCATGTTTTCCAAAGGATGGTTGTACTCATTATCGTTTTCTGAATTTTGTGTTATATTGACAGGGTTTTCGATTAAGTTAGCCAGACTCATTTATCCTCATAAGACTTTGATTAAGTTCATATATCATATCACGAGAAGATGACGGTCTAGGTTCCTGAGCGTTTTCCGGAGTTGATATGGTATTCTATTTGGGAGATAATGACATATTTTCATTGAGTTGATTCACCGCTTCTATTAAACATGGATTTATCTGCATAGATTGTCTTTGTTCATTTAGGTTATTTTGTAAGTCTAAAAGACATTGATTTAATTCGAAAAATATGTCGTGCGACGCCACCGGTGTGCTTGATACAGTTTGACTGGAATTTCGGCTGGGGTTTTCATTTTGAGTATTGCTCTGTTCTGACGACCTTAAATTTTCATTAATCTGATTGACTGCATCGATTAGATCAGGGTTTAATTGTACTGAATGACCGTGTTCATTTAGGTTATTATGTAATAGAGAGAGATAGTTTGTATATATTGTAACCTTAGTTTTGACAGGTATGGGTCAAAGGTCAAAAAGATACACATTCTAACTCTCTATATCTAGATCAAAGGTCATGATCATAAAAATATGAATAGTTATGTTAAATCTGGATCACATCCATTCGTTACCATACATGGTGTGGCCATGTGTTTTACCGCCCCACACACGTTGCACACATGGTACATCTAACACTCTGTGGTAGGTCATAATAATATATATAGTTATGTTAAATCTGGTTCACATCCAAATCGTGACCATACATGGTACGGCCATATGTTTTCCCACCCCACACAAGTTGCACACTCATGTTTTTTCTTTTCACATAGAATATGAAACTCTCTGTGGTAGGTCATAAAAATATATATAGTTATGTTAAATCTGGATCACATCCATTCGTGACCATACCTGGTACGGCCATGTATTTTACGCCCCACACACGTTGCACACATGGTCCTTCTTTTCACATAGAATATGAAACTCTCTGTGGTAGGTCATAAAATATATATAGTTATGTTAAATCTGGTTCACATCCATTCGTGACAGAAATGTTGCTAGTTATGTTAAATCGGGTTCCCATCCATTCCTGACACAAATGTTACTATACATGGTACGGCCATGTGTATCACACATCCAAACAAAAATATGACGCACACAAACGCACTTTATTTTCACATTATTTAAAAGGAATTTAAGTGTTATGTACTAAATTACCATAATTATGAGCACAAGTTGTTAAGTTGACAATCATTTTTAAATTATGTTTCTCCATTTAGATTGTCTGCAGTAGAATGCAGTCTTTTAAACCAGGAAAAATGACTGCCTTTAAGTTTTATAACAATAGTAAGTAAAATCCAGCGTGATTTACATTACAAATCTCATACGTAACATCTCTGCAGGATTTATAGACGTTAAAGCACTGAATGAAATGAGCAATATAGACAAAAAATAAACACTCTGTGTCTACTACTTTTTATCTCTCACAGAACTATCCACAGTCCAAAGGCTGTGGAGCTAGAAGGCTACGTGTGCGAATGACAAAAGATTTTAAAAAATAAAATAAAAAATGTATCAATACATGAAATTAGATTACACAATGTAGTTGAGGTTTACATGAATAAGCAGAAATGTAATCATGCTTATCTTTCCTATAGCACAAATGAAAAGCCCTCTCTAGATGAACAGATTTGTCAAATTAAACTTTTTCCTTCTTTTCCACTGCTACGGTAAACTAAAGAGTGGATATTCAAATTACACTGCTAAATATGACTAGCATTAGCTACGTGTACTAGTGCAAAATAGTCCATCAAATGTATTAGCAGGTGTAGCCTATACACGAGTCCACTATTGGTCATATCACAACTGAGAACATGCCCCAAATTCATTGCTTTAGTAGAATTTAATTGTAAGTGAAATGATATTCAAATTGTAATGTCCTTAGTATTTGTTCAGTCTACAGGTCCTCTAACACTCTGTTAAATGAATAAATGTAAATGTACTAAAACGTAAATTTTGTTTTAAATCAATTAACGCAGAAATTACACACAATATTAAGTTGATGTAATTATCAACATTATTATGTCAACACAACTCATCAAAATAATGTGTACAACTTTAAATATTTAATTAATTCAATAAATTAGAATTTTTATCTTGCAACCACACATTAAATTTAGATTGTGGGGGTTTGTTTTGTATAGCTCCGCTGTTAGAAAATACATGATGGTTGAATGTGAACATAAATTAGCACAATGTAAGCTTGTGAAATAAATTAAACTTTATTGATTGCACTTTTTGAGAAAATGGCATGACTTTGAATAAAACTTTACTGAAATAAATACTCTAAAACATTGATATACCCGAAGAAATGTAAAAAAAGAAAAAATAAATAAAAAAAAAACTTTTTACATACCTTCTAAATAGGTCCCTTTAGGAGGTAAACGTTTTAAAGACGGTGTTTTATAAGAAACGCGCGTATTACGTGCCTTCTAAACCTAACCCTTTAGGATGTAAAGTGCTGCTTAAAAGAATCGAGAGTTTTGTTTAAACTAGAAGACACATTTTCCGGGGAATGTCTTGTAGGCCTATACACAGTGTCCCACACATCTGAAGTGTGTGTGTATGTGGGTGTGGGGGGTGTGCGTGCGTGTGTGTGGGTGTGTTAGAGAGAGAGAGAGAGAGAGAGAGAGAGAGTCATGTGTTTCCTGGGGGTTTGCTGACCAGACTGCTTACAGTGTGTTTATGTTAATGAATTAAGGTACGAGTCGTGTGTTTTAGGGTTTAACGATCCCTACCAATGTGTACATTTGTGGTTTAAGTGAATCTTTGTTTCTGAAAATACTTCTGTGGTAATTATCAGTTTGTGTAACTAATCTATCAGAAAATACTAGACCTGGTGACTGAATGTGGTAGATGTATTAGAATTTTGGACATGTTATGCATGTGTAGCTCCCTATGTGTATGATCTATGTGTAATCCTTCTGTCAAGAAATGTGCAGACTGAGGTTTGTGAAATAACTGAACTATTTATTGGCTACGTTGTTGAGAAAAACACTGTGATGTGTAAAACATTTCTACAGTCCTTCAAGGCTGTATGATGTCGTTCTCTTTTACTGAAAGAAAGGTCAAAACCATCGGTGTTATTCGTTGTGGAGACTGAAGTGACAATATGTCTGAAGAAAATGAAAATATGTATTACATATCCTACCTTCTAACCAGGTTATATTTAGGGTGAAAAAACCTTTTTTTTTTTTAAAGACGGTGTTTTAAAAGAGTCGTGCATTTTGTTTAAACTATAAACAAGATTTCAGAAAATGGTTCGCCAACGAGGATACTTACACAGAACTGTCGCTAAATACATAAGCTTTCGTCTATGCTTTGACATCCCATGTCCCAGCAGTACATTTATGACCTCTGATGACCATGTGGGTGTGCAGGGGTGGGTGTGTGAGAGAGAGACACAGGTGTTCTTTCGGGGGTTTTGCTGACCAGAATTCTTACAAATGTGTTTGTTAACGAATTAAAGGGAGTCGTGTGTCTCAGTGTTAAAATAGTGGTTAAGACGTCGTAGTTAAAACACAGAAGAAACTCTGCAACTATCTGTTACTATGTCTGCTCCGAGAAATCCTAATACCCTTAGAAGATTGCTGTGTATTCACCAACAAGAGGACCTGATGAAATGAGAGAGGACCTGACTTTTGCTCCAAATTTTTATTTTTTATTTTTTTTTAAACCAAGAGATTAGTTTGACAATTTATTAATGAAGGTAATGTAAAGACGTTGTCGTTTAACCCTGAGCAGGGCGTCAACACCTCCAAAGATCGTGTCTTAAGTCCGAGGGTTTAGTTAGGAGGTAGAAAAACATTTAAAGATGATGTTTTAAAAGAGTCGTGCATTTTGTTTAAACTATAAACAAGATTTCAGAAAATGGTCCGCCAACGAGTATACTTACACAGAACTATCGCTAAATACATAAGCTTTCGTCTATGCTTTGACATCCCATGTCCCAGCAGTACATTTATGACCTCTGGTGACCATGTGGGTGTGCGGGGGTGGGTATGAGAGAGAGAGACACAGGTGTTCTTTCGGGGGTTTTGCTGACCAGAATTCTTACAAATGTGTTTGTTAACGAATTAAAGGGAGTCGTGTGTCTCAGTGTTAAAATAGTGGTTAAGACATCGTAGTTAAAACACAGAAGAAACTCTGCAACTATCTGTTACTATGTCTGCTCCGAGAAATCCTAATACCCTTAGAAGATTGCTGTGTATTCACCAACAAGAGGACCTGTTGAAATGAGAGAGGACCTGACTTTTGCTCCAAAATTTTTTATTTTTTTTTTAAAAACCAAGAGATTAGTTTGACAATTTATTAATGAAGGTAATGTAAAAACGTTGTTGTTTAACCCTGAGCAGGGCGTCAACAGCTCCAAAGATCGTGTCTTAAGTCCGAGGGTTTAGTTAGGAGGTAGAAAAACATTTAAAGATGATGTTTTAAAAGAAACAAGTGTTTCATCCTTAATGGTAAAAAAGAAAAATGGTTGTACTCCAATATGAAATAAAACGGTGGAGACACACTGAGTACACTTCTGTTCCACAGTCTATAAGGATCCCCAAACTTCATGTAGTGTGGAAAAATATATACACCCTCCGTGACTACGTTACTTAAGGTTTAAACATTTTTATTTTGTGATGGCAGCAAGACAAAACGGTTGTGCATTTGGTATGTGGTGATTTTAGAATTAGGCCCCAAATGTCAAATATGTTTTGTGTATGGCTTCGTCAGGCAAAGATCACGATGGTATGGAAAGAGTATACAAGAGTAATTGGGGTGATCTAATGCTTAGGACTTGTACAGTATTTCAGCTCGGGAACGTCCCACCATGGCGTTCAGAGAGGCGTTATCTAAGGTACACGTATATATAATATAGATCAGATCACCAGTCTGTCTTTACCCACTCCTGATCTGGGGGTGGGTGGGATGGGGATAACAGTTCAGGCATATTTCCAACAGAACAGAATATTAGACATTTAGTGTAAACTAGTGAAAAAAAAAATAAAATCTCTGAAACATTTCAGTGAAAATAGTGGTCCATATTTAATGCATTATATTAGAAATGATAGTACAGCCTTTGTTGATCAGTTACCAACTCATACTTTATAATAATTTGTTTAGGAGCATCTGAATCTGGCAAATAACTTTTATTGCATTTAGGCACACAATAAAAGTTAATAAAAAAATTAGGAAGAAATGACTTGTGCACTACTGCTGCGGATATTAAGTCAAACCATTTTGTTCAAACTTCAGCATGACCCATAGAGAAGCAGAAACTTATGCCACCTTATGAATACCATGTGAAGGATTAAGTTGACTCGTCCCTTACAGTTACAAAGACGTGTCCTTGTGCAGGATCACCTTCGCACCAGCATCGATCCCCTCTTATCCCATTTCAACGTATAAGAAAAGGCAAAATGTAATATAAGATGTATTAGAATATATTTATAAAATATTGCACATTATGAGGAAGAAACATAAAATATTATTTAACAAGGTCTGCCGTTCAGCCCTCTTAACTGTAAGAGCATCATCAGTATTGTACAGCAGTTGGGGAACAGTAGTTAGCTTTCAGATGTCAGATATAAAACAACTTTTTGAGTCACAGTGCCAAACTACTGGTATTATATTCGGATCCTTCTTTTTCAGCATGAAGGACCGGCATTTATTTAATAGACAGATGGTACAGCCATATACTTGGTCAGAGGATTTAGGAATTTCTTTGAGAAAGGTTCGTTGTTTTCGTTCTTTTATCATAGCTTCAGTTTGTATACTTACTTTGGTTAGTGACTTAAACTGTTTTATTAGGTATGGACAGATTTCATTAACAGGGAACGATGATAGGTGAAGATTAAGTTGGTATGCGTGTACAAAATAAAACTGTCTATATGTATATTTGTCTGCTATGTATCTGTTTAAACACTGCTGTAATGGCGATATAAAGAGAGAGAGATACCCATTTACTAATTCATAGAACCCCTTTCCACCTTTTCAAGTTCGTTATACATTTTTCATTTCAAGCATCGTGTTCAGACATTGCAAATCATCAGTCTGAAGGTTAAGGGTTACTTAGATTTTTGCTTCTTCAGCATCAAAAAAAAAGTCTAAACATTAATCTTATTATTAAACTCAGAAACAATATAACTGTCTGGTTGTGATCATAATAAAAGGCAACGTGAAAGGTGACTTAATTCCCAATGAGATTTCTCTATGTTCTCTATGACCTCTCTACAGTATATGCCATTAAGTCCTAGTGTCCAGCCATCATTACAGCACGGGAGAGGAAATCTCGTTTATCAGATGTGCGATGTACGTCTAGACAGTCTGATAACAAACTACACACACAACATTTATGTTGAGAAAATTCAGATTGATCTTTGTTCCCAAATAACATTGGATCAGATCCATAGTTTACAGCATCTGTCCCACAGGTATTTAATCTGTATTACGAGTACTGAACAAGTTAGAGGAGGAGAAAATGTAGATTTACTGTTCATTGGAACTTTATTGTTTATTTAGATCTGTCTTGATTCATTTTCATATTCAAATTTTTAAAAAATACATTTTATTATTACATCATAAAAAGTCTAATATCTATTAAATAGCATATCTATTTAAATACTTATTAAGATTACTGTGCTAGTAAGTGTTCCTTACCAGCTCCTGACTATGGCTATCACAGATAGTTGTGTGTTCATGTAATTTTGTGTAGATCCATGTTGTAGAATTGCGTTTGTTGTCTATGAATGTGATTAATCTCTTATAGGATGCAATAGGGTGTGTTAATTAACCACTAATAAAGTGTTTTAGTTTACTGATTTTCATTCACTCAGCTCAAACAGGTCATTCCTTATGATATCTGTATTACTACTTTCCACAACGTGTCTTTATCTCCACCACCTTTGAAACAAAGTGATGCACATGTATTGCCTAACCCTATCCTTACTGAGTGTACCTATTCCTTGTGGACAGACTGAACTGCAGGAAAGAACTGTTAACGAGATGAGGTTATGGTCTGAATTACCAAGTGGGGTAGTGTAGTAACTCTGAGAGCTACAGTACATTAATGAGTTTATCTATATTTACTCAAACCCTATACAGGAATAGTAAATTGGTGTATGATTTTATGAAAAGAAAAGTAGGTTCTGTGTGCATAAGAAACAGAGAAAGACCATTTTCTGAAAAGAGTCGCATGGTGAAAATCCATGTTCCTACATTCATACGTTATGTTATGTTACGTTATGTATTTTTTAAAAATTTGAATATGAAAATGAATCAAGACAGATCTAAATAAACAATAAAGTTCCAATGAACAGTAAATCTACATTTTCTCCTCCTCTAACTTGTTCAGTACTCGTAATACAGATTAAATACCTGTGGGACAGATGCTGTAAACTATGGATCTGATCCAATGTTATTTGGGAACAAAGATCAATCTGAATTTTCTCAACATAAATGTTGTGTGTGTAGTTTGTTATCAGACTGTCTAGACGTACATCGCACATCTGATAAACGAGATTTCCTCTCCCGTGCTGTAATGATGGCTGGACACTAGGACTTAATGGCATATACTGTAGAGAGGTCATAGAGAACATAGAGAAATCTCATTGGGAATTAAGTCACCTTTCACGTTGCCTTTTATTATGATCACAACCAGACAGTTATATTGTTTCTGAGTTTAATAATAAGATTAATGTTTAGACTTTTTTTTTGATGCTGAAGAAGCAAAAATCTAAGTAACCCTTAACCTTCAGACTGATGATTTGCAATGTCTGAACACGATGCTTGAAATGAAAAATGTATAACGAACTTGAAAAGGTGGAAAGGGGTTCTATGAATTAGTAAATGGGTATCTCTCTCTCTTTATATCGCCATTACAGCAGTGTTTAAACAGATACATAGCAGACAAATATACATATAGACAGTTTTATTTTGTACACGCATACCAACTTAATCTTCACCTATCATCGTTCCCTGTTAATGAAATCTGTCCATACCTAATAAAACAGTTTAAGTCACTAACCAAAGTAAGTATACAAACTGAAGCTATGATAAAAGAACGAAAACAACGAACCTTTCTCAAAGAAATTCCTAAATCCTCTGACCAAGTATATGGCTGTACCATCTGTCTATTAAATAAATGCCGGTCCTTCATGCTGAAAAAGAAGGATCCGAATATAATACCAGTAGTTTGGCACTGTGACTCAAAAAGTTGTTTTATATCTGACATCTGAAAGCTAACTACTGTTCCCCAACTGCTGTACAATACTGATGATGCTCTTACAGTTAAGAGGGCTGAACGGCAGACCTTGTTAAATAATATTTTATGTTTCTTCCTCATAATGTGCAATATTTTATAAATATATTCTAATACATCTTATATTACATTTTGCCTTTTCTTATACGTTGAAATGGGATAAGAGGGGATCGATGCTGGTGCGAAGGTGATCCTGCACAAGGACACGTCTTTGTAACTGTAAGGGACGAGTCAACTTAATCCTTCACATGGTATTCATAAGGTGGCATAAGTTTCTGCTTCTCTATGGGTCATGCTGAAGTTTGAACAAAATGGTTTGACTTAATATCCGCAGCAGTAGTGCACAAGTCATTTCTTCCTAATTTTTTTATTAACTTTTATTGTGTGCCTAAATGCAATAAAAGTTATTTGCCAGATTCAGATGCTCCTAAACAAATTATTATAAAGTATGAGTTGGTAACTGATCAACAAAGGCTGTACTATCATTTCTAATATAATGCATTAAATATGGACCACTATTTTCACTGAAATGTTTCAGAGATTTTTTATTTTTTTTTCACTAGTTTACACTAAATGTCTAATATTCTGTTCTGTTGGAAATATGCCTGAACTGTTATCCCCATCCCACCCACCCCCAGATCAGGAGTGGGTAAAGACAGACTGGTGATCTGATCTATATTATATATACGTGTACCTTAGATAACGCCTCTCTGAACGCCATGGTGGGACGTTCCCGAGCTGAAATACTGTACAAGTCCTAAGCATTAGATCACCCCAATTACTCTTGTATACTCTTTCCATACCATCGTGATCTTTGCCTGACGAAGCCATACACAAAACATATTTGACATTTGGGGCCTAATTCTAAAATCACCACATACCAAATGCACAACCGTTTTGTCTTGCTGCCATCACAAAATAAAAATGTTTAAACCTTAAGTAACGTAGTCATGGAGGGTGTATATATTTTTCCACACTACATGAAGTTTGGGGATCCTTATAGACTGTGGAACAGAAGTGTACTCAGTGTGTCTCCACCGTTTTATTTCATATTGGAGTACAACCATTTTTCTTTTTTACCATTAAGGATGAAACATTTGTTTCTTTTAAAACATCATCTTTAAATGTTTTTCTACCTCCTAACTAAACCCTCGGACTTAAGACACGATCTTTGGAGCTGTTGACGCCCTGCTCAGGGTTAAACAACAACGTTTTTACATTACCTTCATTTATAAATTGTCAAACTAATCTCTTGGTTTTTAAAAAAAAAAAAAAAAAATTTTGGAGCAAAAGTCAGGTCCTCTCTCATTTCAACAGGTCCTCTTGTTGGTGAATACACAGCAATCTTCTAAGGGTATTAGGATTTCTCGGAGCAGACATAGTAACAGATAGTTGCAGAGTTTCTTCTGTGTTTTAACTACGATGTCTTAACCACTATTTTAACACTGAGACACACGACTCCCTTTAATTCGTTAACAAACACATTTGTAAGAATTCTGGTCAGCAAAACCCCCGAAAGAACACCTGTGTCTCTCTCTCTCATACCCACCCCCGCACACCCACATGGTCACCAGAGGTCATAAATGTACTGCTGGGACATGGGATGTCAAAGCATAGACGAAAGCTTATGTATTTAGCGATAGTTCTGTGTAAGTATACTCGTTGGCGGACCATTTTCTGAAATCTTGTTTATAGTTTAAACAAAATGCACGACTCTTTTAAAACATCATCTTTAAATGTTTTTCTACCTCCTAACTAAACCCTCGGACTTAAGACACGATCTTTGGAGGTGTTGACGCCCTGCTCAGGGTTAAACAACAACGTCTTTACATTACCTTCATTAATAAATTGTCAAACTAATCTCTTGGTTTAAAAAAAAATAAAAAATAAAAATTTGGAGCAAAAGTCAGGTCCTCTCTCATTTCATCAGGTCCTCTTGTTGGTGAATACACAGCAATCTTCTAAGGGTATTAGGATTTCTCGGAGCAGACATAGTAACAGATAGTTGCAGAGTTTCTTCTGTGTTTTAACTACGACGTCTTAACCACTATTTTAACACTGAGACACACGACTCCCTTTAATTCGTTAACAAACACATTTGTAAGAATTCTGGTCAGCAAAACCCCCGAAAGAACACCTGTGTCTCTCTCTCACACACCCACCCCTGCACACCCACATGGTCATCAGAGGTCATAAATGTACTGCTGGGACATGGGATGTCAAAGCATAGACGAAAGCTTATGTATTTAGCGACAGTTCTGTGTAAGTATCCTCGTTGGCGAACCATTTTCTGAAATCTTGTTTATAGTTTAAACAAAATGCACGACTCTTTTAAAACACCGTCTTTAAAAAAAAAAAAGGTTTTTTCACCCTAAATATAACCTGGTTAGAAGGTAGGATATGTAATACATATTTTCATTTTCTTCAGACATATTGTCACTTCAGTCTCCACAACGAATAACACCGATGGTTTTGACCTTTCTTTCAGTAAAAGAGAACGACATCATACAGCCTTGAAGGACTGTAGAAATGTTTTACACATCACAGTGTTTTTCTCAACAACGTAGCCAATAAATAGTTCAGTTATTTCACAAACCTCAGTCTGCACATTTCTTGACAGAAGGATTACACATAGATCATACACATAGGGAGCTACACATGCATAACATGTCCAAAATTCTAATACATCTACCACATTCAGTCACCAGGTCTAGTATTTTCTGATAGATTAGTTACACAAACTGATAATTACCACAGAAGTATTTTCAGAAACAAAGATTCACTTAAACCACAAATGTACACATTGGTAGGGATCGTTAAACCCTAAAACACACGACTCGTACCTTAATTCATTAACATAAACACACTGTAAGCAGTCTGGTCAGCAAACCCCCAGGAAACACATGACTCTCTCTCTCTCTCTCTCTCTCTCTCTCTCTAACACACCCACACACACGCACGCACACCCCCCACACCCACATACACACACACTTCAGATGTGTGGGACACTGTGTATAGGCCTACAAGACATTCCCCGGAAAATGTGTCTTCTAGTTTAAACAAAACTCTCGATTCTTTTAAGCAGCACTTTACATCCTAAAGGGTTAGGTTTAGAAGGCACGTAATACGCGCGTTTCTTATAAAACACCGTCTTTAAAACGTTTACCTCCTAAAGGGACCTATTTAGAAGGTATGTAAAAAGTTTTTTTTTTATTTATTTTTTCTTTTTTACATTTCTTCGGGTATATCAATGTTTTAGAGTATTTATTTCAGTAAAGTTTTATTCAAAGTCATGCCATTTTCTCAAAAAGTGCAATCAATAAAGTTTAATTTATTTCACAAGCTTACATTCTGCTCATTTATGTTCACATTCAACCATCATGTATTTTCTAACAGCGGAGCTATACAAAACAAACCCCCACAATCTAAATTTAATGTGTGGTTGCAAGATAAAAATTCTAATTTATTGAATTAATTAAATATTTAAAGTTGTACACATTATTTTGATGAGTTGTGTTGACATAATAATGTTGATAATTACATCAACTTAATATTGTGTGTAATTTCTGCGTTAATTGATTTAAAACAAAATTTACGTTGTAGTACATTTACATTTATTCATTTAACAGAGTGTTAGAGGACCTGTAGACTGAACAAATACTAAGGACATTACAATTTGAATATCATTTCACTTACAATTAAATTCTACTAAAGCAATGAATTTGGGGCATGTTCTCAGTTGTGATATGACCAATAGTGGACTGGTGTATAGGCTACACCTGCTAATACATTTGATGGACTATTTTGCACTAGTACACGTAGCTAATGCTAGTCATATTTAGCAGTGTAATTTGAATATCCACTCTTTAGTTTACCGTAGCAGTGGAAAAGAAGGAAAAAGTTTCATTTGACAAATCTGTTCATCTAGAGAGGGCTTTTCATTTGTGCTATAGGAAAGATAAGCATGATTACGTTTCTGCTTATTCATGTAAACCTCAACTACATTGTGTAATCTAATTTCATGTATTGATACATTTTTTATTTTATTTTTTAAAATCTTTTGTCATTCGCACACGTAGCCTTCTAGCTCCACAGCCTTTGGACTGTGGATAGTTCTATGAGAGATAAAAGTAGTAGACACAGAGTGTTTATTTTTTGTCTATATTGCTCATTTCATTCAGTGCTTTAACGTCTATAAATCCTGCAGAGATGTTACGTATGAGATTTGTAATGTAAATCACGCTGGATTTTACTTACTATTGTTATAAAACTTAAAGGCAGTCATTTTTCCTGGTTTAAAAGACTGCATTCTACTGCAGACAATCTAAATGGAGAAACATAATTTAAAAATGATTGTCAACTTAACAACTTGTGCTCATAATTATGGTAATTTAGTACATAACACTTAAATTCCTTTTAAATAATGTGAAAATAAAGTGCGTTTGTGTGCGTCATATTTTTGTTTGGATGTGTGATACACATGGCCGTACCATGTATAGTAACATTTGTGTCAGGAATGGATGGGAACCCGATTTAACATAACTAGCAACATTTCTGTCACGAATGGATGTGAACCAGATTTAACATAACTATATATATTTTATGACCTACCACAGAGAGTTTCATATTCTATGTGAAAAGAAGGACCATGTGTGCAACGTGTGTGGGGCGTAAAATACATGGCCGTACCAGGTATGGTCACGAATGGATGTGATCCAGATTTAACATAACTATATATATTTTTATGACCTACCACAGAGAGTTTCATATTCTATGTGAAAAGAAAAAACATGAGTGTGCAACTTGTGTGGGGTGGGAAAACATATGGCCGTACCATGTATGGTCACGATTTGGATGTGAACCAGATTTAACATAACTATATATATTATTATGACCTACCACAGAGTGTTAGATGTACCATGTGTGCAACGTGTGTGGGGCGGTAAAACACATGGCCACACCATGTATGGTAACGAATGGATGTGATCCAGATTTAACATAACTATTCATATTTTTATGATCATGACCTTTGATCTAGATATAGATAGTTAGAATGTGTATCTTTTTGACCTTTGACCTATACCTGTCAAAACTAAGGTTACAATATATACAAACTATCTCTCTCTTGTAATTCTAACAAACATTGATTTAATTCAGAAAATATATCGTATGGCGTCACCGGTGTGTTTGTTACATTGTAATTTGGACTCTGATTAGATCTCTCACTAACAACTGGTGTGACGGAATTAAACTTTCATTCAGCCGGTTGATCGCTTCAGTTAAATATGGGTTCAGGGTTGTGTACGGATCACGATGTAACAGACCATTTGAAGAACTCTGGTTTCCATCACAACAGAAATCATGCAGTGATGGATTATTTTCGGTTCTCATTTTTTTAGTCACTGTATCCGAATTGCATTTCGGTTGTTTCTGCGCCATATCTATCATACTATTTTCTGATCAACTTTATGTTCACTGTGAGACAACTATTCAAATTTTCAAGTGTGTTGTACAGTAAAGGGACAAAATCTGTTTTCACACCACGCTGTACAGATCTCCTGCAATTCGAGATCGGGTTGAATGTCGGCTTCCGAGTTGATTTCCTCTCGGTCTTCTACTGCTTCAAAATTTTCGACATCACTCGTATCTATAAGTCACAGAACAAGTGAAAGAGTTTTTATTTTTGTTTTTATTTTTAGCTGGGTAAATCGAAGGTAAAATATATGTCATCTCACCTGAAATATCTCCGCCGTAAGCACTGATAGTCACGACGCCCTCATCTTCTGAATATGACACAAACAAAAAGTTATAATTATGTATGAAAGACTTTATAGCATGAAACATTCATGATTTTATGTTATGACTTACGTGTAGAGCTCAGATTCAAAAGGCTTCGATCAGATGTCTCAGAAATTCCATCGTCAGAAATTATGACGACACTGTTATCTACAAACACTAAAGCAAATAAAACATACTTTTAGTACCTTAACAATTCCCTTTCTAGCTCCCTACACAGATCTAAGAGAAAAAATTTTATTACCTAGTAGACTCGCATTCGTTTGATACGTTATCCTATACACTAGAATCAGACGAGCTTAGTTCGGTCTCGCTCTGTAATATAAGTGTATTGAACATTAAATTTAGATATAGTATCGTACCCGTTTACATAATGACCAGATAAGGATTTTGATTGTTGTATTCAGAAAGAATAGTTTTACATTTATATCAATATCAAATGGATAATTACATAAACATTGTATTTCAATTTATAATTAACTATTTCAATTGTTTAAAATACATCTTCTTACCTGCTGAGAAATCCATGGTGTTTGGAAGTTTTGAAGGATAGAGTCTGGAAATTCTTTCGATCCCTTCAAACTATTCGACTCTTTGCTGATTTTTCCAACTAACGAAGTGTTCGCTTTTATAGACAGGTTCGTATATATGTGTGTGTGTGTGTGTGTGTGTGTGTGTGTGTGTGTGTGTGTGTGTGTGTCAATAATTATCATAGACCTTTTTGACCTAGGCCTGACTCAGGGAAAACAACCAACAACCAACAACCTGATGGGGGGGGGGGTAGTGGGTTGGTTTGGTATTCATGGGAAAGCTATATGGTAAAGAACATGCAGCAATAATTATGATATCTTTGTGATCGGGTGTGTCGTCACTGGTTAATACCGAATCACAGTGCAGCGAAACCTGGTTCTTGCAGAAATTTGTTGCTCTGATGCGATATTTGCATTGCAGAGATGTACTGCTCAATTCAAGCCTGTACGCATCCGGGGAAAAGAAGTCCATTCTAATAATGTAGTCAAAATCCTTGCACCATTTTCTGAATTTTTTCCAGTCACACTAGTTAAAAGTTACGCTCTCAGTAGCGCAGCTCCAGTGGATGTGACCCGGGACCAAGAACTTGAAAAGCACAATGGTTCCTTTTTCTGCATTGAAAAAAAATCCGGCTGTACATCCGTTTGACATTACCCGATATTGAATCTTTTCATGCTCTAAATTTTTTTGCAATCTTCCGAAAAAAGAGTGAGTTTTTTTTTTTCATTGCATCAGGACAAGCAGCAGACATGTTGTAACCTCACACACAATCTTCGAAGTACAGAGTATTTTTAAACCTAGAGGGTGGATGAGGCCTTCTTCCTCTATAAACTTATGGTGCTTATAACGTCACCTACCGATGGAACAATTTTATTTTCTTTTGTTCTGATTGGACAGGTTATGTATGTGTGCGTGTGTGTGTGTGTGTGTGTGTGTGTGTGTGTGTGTGTATGTGTGTGAGTCATATTTTTGGTAGAATGTGTACAGAAATTCATTATTAAACATTTACTTATTTTCATCAGCCTTATGTATGTGTGTGTGTGTGTGTGTGTGTGTGTGTGTGTGTGTGTGTGTGTGATATTTTTGGTTGGATGTGTATGGAAATTCATTATTAATCATTTACTTATTTTTCATCATCCTTATGTATGTGTGAGCGTTTGTGTGTGTGTGTGTGTATGTGTGTGCATGTGGTGTGTGTGTGTGTGTGTGTGTGTGTGTGTGTCTGTCTGTCTGTGTCTGTTTGTGTGTGTGTGTGTGTGTGTGTGATATTTTTGGTTGGATGTGTATGGAAATTCATTATTAATCATTTACTTATTTTTCATCATCCTTATGTATGTGTGAACGTTTGTGTATGTGTGTGTGTGTGTGTGTGTGTGTGTGTGTGTGCATGTGGTGTGTGTGTGTCTGTGTGTGTGTGTGTGTGTGTGTGTCTGTGTCTGTTTGTGTGTGTGTGTGTGTGTGTGTGTGTGTGTGTGTGTGTGTGTGTGTGTGTGTGTGTGTGTCTGCGGAACTGCTTCGGAGCTATAGGAAAAGCTATAGAAATGAACATACATCAATAATTATCAGTGACCTTTTTTGACCTAGGCCTAACTCAGGAAAACAACTAACAACCTAAGCAGGGAGGGGCACGGTTATATGCGTGTGAAAGCTATAGCTATGAACATGCAGCAATAATTATCATTGACCTTTTTGACCTAGGCCTAACTCATGAGCGTATCACAATCTATGGGAAAGGAAACAACTTGTGTGTGCGTGTGTCTGGAATACATCTGGAATACATCGGAACTGGATTTAACGTAATTATAAGTGATTATGATGACCCTTTGACATGTCATTATATTTAATTACAATGATTATGACCTTTGACCTATGCCTGTCACATCCAATTAGTGATTTTCTATGGCTTACATAAAATACAAACTATATTATATATTGTGTGTTCTTATCTGTGCGGGCAGACCTGCATCTGTGTGAAAGACAGAGGAAACAAAAAGATGCTGTGTGATCTTCAGATTGAGCTGGGTAAAACAGAACGTTGTGAGATATTTCTGTATTTTCACTGAATGTTTGAATCTGGTTTGAGTGATTACATCATTTGTGTGAGTCCGGTGGGTCTGTTTGTATTATAATAATTGCCTTGGTATCAATAACTGCTGTCAGTGTTTAAAAAATTGTGGAGCAGTCAAGAACTTGGCACTGTAGATCTTTTGGACACCTGCCAGATTGCCCGTTGTGTAAATCACTTAGAACTTCTAAACCTGTAATATATATAAAAAAAAATATTCCCAGATTGTGTGATCCAGAAAAGGAAGACTAAAGGCAGAAAAGTTTCTACAGTTACTTAGAATCTTGATAGTTGGACTTGGAAAATGATTCATTGTCACAAGGAGTTGTGAAAAATCATGCTTGTCAAGCATAGGTTTGGCTTATTTTTATTTTTAACTGTGGAGATGGATTTTTCTGTTTTCAATCCCATATTTAGCCTTTTGTGTACTCGTTCATTTAAAATACTAAAATAAATGAATAAATAAATAATAATAATAGAAATTTGCACTTTGAAAACTGTTTTCAAAAGTTAGCATTTTCAGGCCCCAAAACGCTGTTGTTGTGTAAAATGCCTCTAAGCCTTTGTTGAGAAATGAATCAGTCAGATGCTCAGAATGTGGAGGAGAGAGTCCATTTGGACCTTTCAATTATATCCTATAAATTAAATTATAATAAAGGGTTTCTCTTTTTATGCCTCATGAGCAGAGAGATAAAAAGGAATATTTTTCTGTAGGCCTAAAAGGAGGTCTTAGGCCAGATTATAGAATACATGGCCAAGTTGTGTTAGTGATGTGTCGTTTGCAAATGAGTCGGCTCTATGAGATGTCTCCCGTTTTAGTTATTTTTGCGAATTAATACAAGACAGAATAATAGGCTAATCTTTTAGCCACACTTCACGGCAAAGCGCACATCGTGCACTAACTGAATGTTGTGTTGACGTACATGTGTGTGTGACAAATCACATGTGATAACATTCCCCATTTTAATACATTTAAGACATATATTTTAATAACATAGACAAAATAAAGGCGAAATGTAGAATCTGTAAGGTAAAAATATCATATGGAGCAAGCTCTACACTCTAAAAAGTAATTCAGGGACCTATTACCACAACTTAATTAAATGCGTGGTTGCAAGATAAAAATTCTAATTCATTGAGTTAATTAAATATTTAAAGTTGTAAACCTTATTTTGATGAGTTGTGATGACATAATAATGTTCAACATAAACTAAATATTCTGTGCAATGTAAACTGAAATTTCTGCATTAATTGATTTAAAACAAAATTTAAGGTAACTTAATGAAATTGGCTTGGTAACTTCAAGTCACTAATTTCAAGTCACAAAATTAGTCACACAAATTCACAGTTAAGACTGTGTTAGAGGACCTGTAGACTGAACAAATACTATACAAAGAACATTTCAGTGTGAGTATCATTTCACCTACAAATAAATTCTACTAAAGAAATGAATTTGGGCATATTCTCAATTGTGATATGACCAATAGTGGACTCGTGTATAGGTTAGGCCAGTGGTTTTCAAAGTGGGGTCTGCCAGGGGGCACCCGAGGGGCCTCAACAATTTGGTGTGAAAAATAAATAAATACATGATTTTCTCTTTCTCACTCTCAGACAACCCCACGCACACACAATCAATTCCTAATGTAATGTAAAGATGTAAGATGTAATTATTAATTTAAAAAAAGGGGGACATATTCAGAAATCTGTATTTTTAATGTGTTTTAAAGACATCTTGCAAAAGGGGGGCCTCAGTCAAATGTTAATGCCATTTGGGGGGCCTTGCCCTGGAAAGGTTTGGGAACCCCTGGGTTAGGCTACATCAGCTAATACAGTTGATGGACTATTTTTAGCTAATGCTAGTCATATTTAGCAGTGTAATTTGAAAATATACCCTTTAGTTTACCATAGCAGTGGATAAGAATGGTGAAGTTTCATTTGACAAATCTGCTCATCTAGAGGGGGCTTTTCATTGTGCTAAAGGAAAGAAAAGCTTGATTAAATTTCTGCTTATTCGTGTAAAAATCAACTACATTGTGTAATCTAATTTCATGTACTTACCCTTTTTTTAAAAATCTTTTGTCATTCACACATATAGCCTTCAGTTCTATTGTAGTCAGTTTGCTCTTTGACCAAAATTAGCAGCCTTTGGACTGTGGACGGTTGTATGAGAGGGATAAATGTAGTAGATGCAGAGTGTTTCTTTTTTGTCTATTGCTCATTTCATTCAGTGCTTTTATGTCTATAAACCCTGCAGAGATGTTAGGTATTGTCAGGGAACGGGACTGGAAACGGATGCAGGTGCAGATCAAAGTCTTTATTGTACACGTAACTCTACAAAACAAAGCAAACGCGGCCTCAACAGGGAAACGAGACATTGGAATTGTGGCATGAAACAAGAGCAGGACATGGAAACAAGACTGCTCATCATGCTAACGCATTCTCCATACAAACTCACACTTGACATAACTAACATAAGCATCTACACTACAAACAATAATATTGAGCACAGTGCGCAGCCACTGAGGGGTTTAAATAGCCAACATAATCAAACTATAGCATGGACACCTGGGGCAAATTAAAGACATCCTCAAAAACATAAGTCAATGTCTCAAGCAGGAAGCAAATGAACCAAAACAAAGTCACGTGTCCATATGCCGGCGGTGGCGTAACAGAACCCCCCTCCAAAGGCGCTCCTCCCACAGTGCAAAAAAAACCCCTCCAACAGGGGTCCTGGGCCGCCGTGAAAGCTGTCTCTCGCTGCCACAGAAAACGAGCAGCAGACTGGCGGAGCACCGCACCCAGTGGCGCTGGAACTCTGGGCGCCGCCCCTGGTGACGCTGGAACCCTGGGCGCCGCCCCCGGCAGAACTGGGAATCAGGGCGCCGCCCCCGGCGGCACTGGAAAGCTGGATGCTGCCACCGGCAGCCCTGGAATGCGGGGGGACATCCTCAGCTGGGCTGGAGCTCAGGACAGCGTCCTCGGCTGGGCAGGGCAGTGGGAGGGCCTCCTCGGCTGGGCAGGGCAGTGGGAGGGCCTCCTCAGCTGGGCTGGACAGCGGGACAGCTTCCTCGGCTGGGCAGGGCAGTGGGACGGCCTCCTCAGCTGGGCTGGACAGCGGGACAGCTTCCTTGGCTGGGCAGGGTAGCGGGACGGCCTCCTCAGCTGGGCTGGACAGCGGGACAGCTTCCTTGGCTGGGCAGGACAGCAGTTTGGCCTCCTCGTCCGGGCAAGGCAGCGGGACGGCCTCCTCAGCCAGTGGGAGACCTCCATAGGCCTCAAGCTGCAGCTCTGAGGTTGCCAGGTTGACCTCAGGCGGGAGCTCCACAGCTGAAGCCTCTCCGTAGGCCTCAGGCTGGAGCTCTGCTGTCGTCGTTGCCCCCCCAAAAAAGTTCTAGGCCAGCCTTCAGTTCCAGGCTGAGCAGTGTGGTGCAATTCCCCTGCAGTGGGAAGCTCCAGGAGTTCGAGTAGCTTTGCTGGCTGCATGGCATAGTATAATTCCCCTGCAGTGGGAGGCTCCAGGAGTGCGGGTAGCTTTGTTGCCCGCGCAGCGTAGTATAGCTCTCCGGCAGCGGGGACATGGGAACTTGCGTGGGTGGCGACGTGGCGCATGGGCCGGCTTGCAGCAGCTCTCGTTGCGCTAAACGGCGATCGATCTGAGCAAGTTTTTCATCTATCCACTTACTCTCCTTTCAGAACGATCAACTCCACTCCTCGAGCTCGGCACGAAAGGCGGCACTCATACTGATCTGCTGCTTCCGTGTGGTCTGGCGTAGTATTTTGTCAGGGAACGGGACTGGAAGCGGATGCGGACTGCAGTCCAGCAGTGCAGTGAGGGTGATTTGTTTATAATGGTTTGAGTTTTGGATAGATCAAGCGAAATAAAATTCTCAATACCCATGGGTATGTTTGATGTTTTTACATTATTTACGGTTTTATGCTAAACATATTCCAAAATTATGTACAATTAAAGGTTTAGTATACTTAGCCTACTCTGAAAATTTTAAGTGACATATGTGCACACATACTAATCATAGGTCCAAATATTGCTAAATTTGGCTGATATTGAATATTATAAAAGCCATTAGTCCTACTCAATGAAGAGCCATTTGGGAGCTTATTGCTGAACTGAGCAAAATGAACTGGCTCACTAAAAAGAGCTGGAATAACCATAACTAATTTGTGTATCTGTGATTCCTATACGTGTACGTGTCTATAAATCTTTACGTGCCCTGATGTTGCCATGCCAACTGGTCACTCATGTCACGATCGCAATGAACTCAAAGCGAAAAATAAATAAATAGATAGATAAATAAATAAATAAATACATAATAATACACTGAGACAATACTGAGAGCGGAGACAGAAGTTCCTTGTCCAGTGACTCCTGGAGAACAGATGTATCTAGGGGTGTTCCAGCCCAGAAGGGAAGGGCCATACAAATTGAGCACCTAGATTAAGACCTAGGAGAAAGGAGGATCAGGTGATCGAAGGGGACGATCCAGTGGTCGACATCGCAGAAGAAAGAACAAGCCAAGACATGAGAGTGGGTCTAAATGAAGGTAAGGGAGAACCAATGGCAGTCTCAGGCGATGCCAAAGATGAAGGCCAGTCAGGGGTCGTACCAACAGAGCAGGAGGAAAGAAGGGCTCCTACTGCCGAGAGCGGTTCTGACGAGCCTGATACACCTGCTGAAGGAGAAAGAGGCCCAAGCAGACTTCCCTTCCAGGACAACCTTTTCACAATTCAGCCCTTCAGCCCTTCAGCCCTTCAGCCCTTGACTAGTCTCCAAAACAGTACTGAATTAGAGCTGAATGAGACAATCAGTGAGCCAGATTGGATCTCTGATCAGCTGCAACAGGATGGGACGGATTCCAGTTCCTCAATTGAGAACAAAGAAGAAGTTTCATGAACCATGCCCTGGGTGTAAGTGCTAGCCTAAACCTCTCCCCAAGGGTGTCCCCCTGTGATACGCAAAGTATCTGGGTCGAAGACAAACATTGCTAAGACATCCCCTGAGAAAGGAGTTTTTATTTTTGCTTTTTCCATTTTTCTTTTTTTTTATTTTTTTTTATTTTTCTGTCACAATATAATCAAGTGTGATTAAGAGACAGGGTGATCACTGTCTGATTTATCATTGTAATCAAACTGAGAAAATTGTTTTGTATTCATGTTTATTAGTCTATACTTGTATCAGCTATATGTGCTTAATTACCTGTGTATTCTACATAACCGTGACAACCACGGGCAAGTGCAGAACCAAACGCATGCTCACGCTTACAAACACTATATTGATTTTTGTGGTTAGGGAAAGGGAGACAGAATCCTTTATTCCTTTCTAGCCAATGTGAAAGGAGATGTTTGTTTCTGGTCTCCAGAGAGAGTGGTTTCAGGATTTGGTCATTGATAGTTGGCTGACATGAACATACATTGATCACTAGTAAGTGTAAATTAAGGGACTGGATTGTGAGATTACTCTCTCAAGCTAGGTGGGGCTTAGTAAGCCCCAGAGGGGGGAAATATATTGAAAATATTTATGAAGCGTAATCAATATGTGTAACTAACTTTTGGATATGTTAATGAAGTGTATTCAATATGTATTACGAACATTTAGAATTATTACTTAAGCATAATTGAATAATCAATATTGGCTGAAAAGCATAATCTATATGTATAATCAATAGTTAGAAGCATAATCTAAATCCATAGAACAATGTTTGATCCACAATATTCTGAGTATGGATTGAGTTGGATGAACTCTGTGTCTTACTGTACAATAATTGTACCAGCCTGTATCTTCTTCCACAGAAGCAGTTAACTTTGAGGCCCGATACCAACTAACGAGCTAGGATAAGACAAAAAAAAAGGTGAGTGTGGATCAAGGTCAGGACACACAAGCCTGTGTGAAACCTTTTTAAAAAAAGAGAAGAAACCATGACCTCATGTAATAAAAAAACAACTAACTGCGCATGCGCCGCAAGTTTAAAATAACACATAGACATGCATATTTAATTATGGCAAAGAAGGTTGGTCTGTTTTAATGAGGAAAGGCAAAACCCCACCTACAATGACTACGCTGTGGAGAAAGGTATATAAAGTGCTGTGTGTATTTGCATAATTCGGACTTTCTGCAGACTGTCACGCTTTATTGGTTTTCAATAAAGTTTATTTACTTTTTGACAACTAAACTCTCTGTCTCTGAAGTTTTTGACTTAGGCTAAAATGGTTGATTTATCCACTACAGTGACAACAGTTGGCTAGATAATTACTGCAAGGAATTAAGATATTACAACCTAAGTTTCCTTACAACTTCGTACGGAACAACTAGTACTTTAACAGGGGCACTGTCTACGCTGGTACTGATGAAACAGACGGCTGTATTCAGTCTGAAGCATTCAAGATTATAAAAGCGACAGTGGTGGTCCTTCTGGAACATCTTTAACAGGGGCACTGTCTACGCTGGTATTGATGAAACAGACAGCTGTATTCAGTCTGAAGCATTCAAGATTATAAAAGCGACAGTGGTGGTCCTTCTGGAACATCTTATCAACAAAAAGCTGAAAGAGCTCTGTTTGGGGGTGTGAAGTGAATCACCCAAGTCAGATTAGACACTCGTGTCTGTTGGAACCTGATGCATATTTCTTTGACAAATAATTTGAGGAACTATTGCGTAATCTGGTCAACCCCAGACTTAAACATTTCGTCGCTCAATCATTGAGTCGGTGTGGTTTGAGGATTCACCCCCAGAGGATTCAGGGGTCAGTGGATGCAATTCTGCATGAGCTGCATAACGAAGTGTACATTGCGGAAAGGCTTCACAAAGTCAGAGAGAAACTTGTGGATGGCAGCAGCAAGCAGCTTGTCTATGACGCCGTGGACAGTTGGAAGGGGAAAGTTGAAACAGTTGAAGTGGACAGTTGAAACCAGTCATTTGATATGGGAAATTACATTTACATTTATTCACTTAGCAGACTTTTTTATATATATGAGTTGGTTAGGTGTTCACGGAAGAGGTGGGTCTTTAGCTGTTTTTTGAAGACGGTGAGAGATTCTGTGGTCCAGATTGAGGTTGGAAGTTCATTCCACCACTGAGGAACAGTTAGTGTGAAGGTTCTGGAAAGGGACCTTGCACTACGCTGAGTGGGAACTACTAAACGTCGGTCACTAATCGATCGCAGATTGCGTGAGGGAATGTAAGCCTTCAGGAGAGAGCAGCTACAGGAAGCCAGTGGAGGGAGATGTAGAGGGGTGTGACATGGGTTCTCTTGGGCTGGTTGAAGACAAGGCGTGCTGCAGCATTCTGAATCATCTAAAGGGGTTTGATGGAGCTGGCTGGGAGGCCCGAAAGTAGTGAGTTGCAGTAGTCCAGTTTTGAGATAACAAGAGCCTGGACTAGTATCTGTGTAGCCTGTTCGGTGAAGTAGGGTCAGATTTTCTTGATGTTGTACAGGATGAACCTACAGGACCGTGCAGGTGTTGAGATGTGGTCTGTAAATGTCAAGCTGTCATCAAGAATCACCCCAAGGTTCCTGGCTGTCCTGGTTGACTTGATTGTGGTTTAGCCGACCTGTACAGTAAGGTTGCGGTTGATTGTGGGACAGGCTGGGATGACGAGAAGCTCAGATTTTGCCAGGTTAAGCTTAAGATGGTGTTCCCTCATCAAGACCGAGATGTCTGACAGGCAAGCAGAGATGCGTGCAGAGACGGATGGATCATCAGGCTGGAAGGACAAATAGAGCTGGGTGTCATCAGCATAGCAATGATATGAGAAGCCATGAGACTCAATCACCTGCCCTAGAGATGTAGTGTAGATAGAAAAGAGGAGTGGACCCAGAACTGACCCCTGTGGAATGCCACTTGTGAGTTGCTGAGTTTCAGAAATACCTCCCCTCCATGAAACCTTGAAGGATCTGTCAGAGAGATAGGATTCCACCCAGCACAGAACCGTTCCAGTGATGCCCAGGCTGGAGAGAGTTGACAGGAGGATCTGATCTTTCACAGTGTCGAAAGCAGCAGAGAGGTCAAGTAAGATGAGGACAGATGATCTAGAGGTTGCTCTTGCTAGTCGTAAGGCTTCAGTGACGGAAAGCAGAGCAGTCTCTGTGGAGTGATTGTTCTTGAAGCCAGACTGCTTGGTGTCCAGGAGGTTTTTCTGTGTGAGAAAATTGGAGAGTTGATTAAAAACGGCTCTTTCAAGAGTTTTGGAAAGAAAAGGGAAGAGGGAAACAGGTCTGTAGTTGTCAACTACAGCAGGGTTAAGTGATTTTTTTAAGCAGTAGGGTAACCCGGGCCTGCTTAAATGAGGTAGGGTATGTGCCAGTAGAGAGGGATGTGTTAAAGATGTGTGTGAGTGCAGGTAATAGTGTGGGAGAGATGGACTGAAGAAGGTGAGAAGGGATAGGGTCAAGAGGACAGGTTGTGGGACGGCTAGAGAGGAGGAGTTTAGAGACATCCGGTCTCAGAGAAGGGAGAGAAGGAAGTCAGTTGGGAGTTACATGGAGGAGGAGCTGGTCTATGCATGTCTGGGGTTGAGATTAGTATTAGGTGCGAGATGTCCAGCATGATGTACAAATGCCTTACGGACTGTGCTGATGTACCTGTCGCTGTAAATGGATGCGATGTTGAACCAAGACATTTAACAAACTTATGAACAAGATGTGTCTTGTGAGAGGTACGGTGTGCGATTGGTCTGAGCTGTTGCATATGTGTATTAATGCATGCGGTCCGATTTGGGCTTCTATCACAAAAATACTGGATCTTGTGACTGAATGTGGCACACGTGTTAGAATTGTAGACATTTTATGTATGTGTACATATGTGCATGATTAATGTGTAATCCTTCTGTCGAGAAATGATCAGACTGTTGTCTGTGAAATAATCGATACATTTATTGCATACATGGTTGAGAAAAACACTGTGATGTGTATAAAATTTCTACATTCCCTCGATGATGTATGATAAAGTTTGTGTTCTTTTACTGAAATAAATACCATTACATTTAAGGCCATCTGAGTTATTCTTTTGTGGAGGCTAAAGTGTCGATATGTCGGAAGAAATGAAAAAAGTGTATTACACACCTTCAAACTGTTGGATAAGATTTTTGATAGAAATAAAACACAAGGGCAATAAAATATGGAGAATGAGAATTTACTGAGAATAAGGGAAAGAACAGAGTCATGCTCTCTTCCTTATAGACAATGTCTCTTAAAAGTTAATTATAGCAAGGCCTAGGGCTTGACCAAAAAGAGGAAGTGCAATACACAGCACACACACCCAAGAGCATGAACTCACTCATACACAGACCCAGAGTAATCAGAATAACAAAGTAACAGCTAATGATTATTTTACTAAATTATACTGTACATATGCTAATGACAATGCAGAAAAAGCATACACTTACCCATGATAAAGGAGAAAAAGCACAGAGGTGATAAATGTCCTCACTCAAAATCAGCTCAGACATGCCATAAAAAGCAGAAGTTGGTTTACAAAAATAAAGCACCTAAAAGTGCAAACTCAACAGGTCTCGAGAAGTCTGAGGCAAAAATAAGCAGATTGGAAAAGAATCTAAAAAAAAACCCAGACAGGATATCACCCAGACATCAGATGTAATGGTATTTTGGGCAAACCAGGGGTGTTTCAACTGTATAAAAAGGGAGCTCCATTTCAGGGGACTTTCAGATCACTCTGGGACGTCCCTCTGTGCGTATCTCGTGTGGTGAGCAGCAATAAACCCTTGCTTTTCCTACTCACGGCTCTCTGTGTTTTTTGTCATCCTCAAACTGATGTAAGTACTTGATGATATAACTTAGCTGTGTTTAACTTTTTGTAAAATTAGAGACAACAAAACACGGGATATTTTGGGGGTAAAAAATGTTTAAAAGACGGTGTTTTAAAAGAAACAGTGATTCATTTAACAGATCAACAAGTTTTGCACTGGCTCGCCGGTGAGGATGCTTACACGTTACACAAAACTGCTCTGTTAAAATACAAAATAAATCGTATTTTTGTTTATGATATTGCTATGCAGTTTCAACATATCTGGTCGATATGTCTGCATATGCCAAGGAAAACGACAACAATCATTTTCTGTTGACGTGCATAGACATGTTAAGTAAATATGCATGGACTCAGGTTTTAAAAAACAAATCCGGTGTCGAGGTGTCTAAAGCTTTTGAATCTATACTGGATGAGGGGTGGGTGCCCCGCAAACTACAGCCAGGTAATGGGAAAGATTTTTTTAATAAACATTTTCAAAACATGACAAACATTTTGAAACAGCCACCGATTTAAAAGTATGCATCATCGAACAGTTTAACAGAACCTTAAAAGGAGATGTGGAGATATTTAACTGCTGCAAACTCCAAACGCTATATCAGTATTCTACGTATTCTACAAGACATAGATGAGACCTATTGCTCATCCAGATGAGCATTCAGATGAGACCTATTGATGTGAACAAAGAAATTGAATCTGCGGTGTATAAAAACCTATATGGATCTAACAACAGCCCCACCGTAATCCCCAAATTTAAATATAAAGTTGGCGACATTGTTAGAATTTCTAAAGTAAGAGGTCCGTTCACAAAAGGTTATGCACAAAAGGTACGCACAAGTTTTTCACAATAACAGAATGCATATCCCGCGAATGTCCCGTCTATAGATTGTGGGATTATAACGGCGATGTCATAGATGGTGTATTTTTATGAAGAGGAATTACAAAAAATACTTGTGAACAAAAACAAAACATTTAAAGTGGATAAAATTTTAGACAAGAAGAAACATTGGTTTTGGTTAGATGGCTCGGATGGCCCTCAAAATCATCATGGATTGACCAGAAAGAATTGGTCCATGTACAGGTCCCATAAATCAAACAAAATCTTGTAGATAGCACACATTCATGTAAAAATCCAACCATGGCTGAGGGTGGATTTTATGTAATGCCCCCCTGTAATGCCTCAATGGCTGTTTATCCGGAAAATCGTATTTCGTGTTATACAACTCGATTATCGAAAACTGTCAATCGAAAAGGAGAATGGCAAGTCAAGTTAATCGAATTTGAATATCCGGTGTCGTGGTACACATTTAATGAGGAAAATGCTATGTTCATTTTCAACTATGGTGAAACAACGAAGACTGAGAATCGGGTCACCGAATATAATATTGAAGGCAATATATCAAATGCGTCTTACAGGTTAAAGACTGGATATTATGATGACATAATTTTTTTGATCAGGGAGATCAACGCGTCCCTGACACAAAGTGCGAGTCTTGGCTATGATCATGTTAAAAATAAAGTGTTTCTTAAAGGCCCTCCAAAAACATTACCAATATTTTAGGATTAAAACCAGGGATAGCTATTGAAACTACGGACCATACTCTTGAAAGGTCTGGTATGATCTGGTATAAGGCTGACTGTTACACCACGGCGAACTCGCGGCTGCAGTTCCCAGCGTGTAGTGACGCCCATGGACATGGCGGAAGAGGACTACACTTCCCAGCCATGCCTGTGCTCGAGTTCGCCGGAGTTCTGATTACGAACACATGCACTACATCAAAAGTTATAAAAGGGCCTCGTTAACGGCAGCTACTTGCAAAGTAAATGCTCAGCAGCCTCGTCTCTGTGCGTGCACCATGCCTTAATTTCATATACATTTACCTGGTTTCGATATTCGCTTGTCTTTAGATTACGCTTCTGCCTACGCCCAGCATAACCCGATTGCCCCGATTATTCTGACCTTGAGTTCGTTCCGTATTCTGTCTGTCGTCTGCTCCACGTAATCCAGATTGCCAGTCCGTGTTTGTCTCCGCCAAGGAATCGTAACACTGACATTAATGCGGGGTTTTACAGTATGTATATTTATACCGAGATCATACAATACCAGACCGTGGGTGATTTCTACTCTGTAAAAAAAAATTTGTTGACTCAACTTAATATTTTAAGTGACCTTTTTCCATTGTTTTTTTTTTGTTTTGTTTTGTTTTGTTTTTTTGAGTTTTGAGTTTTGAGTTTTGTGAACTTCAATAGAAGAGTTCACTTAACAAATAAAAAAGTAATTGTAACTTATAAAATGTAGTTAGGAAAACTTAAGTTATCTCAACTTCTTTATTCAACTGCAATTTAAGTTGGATCAACTAGCATTTAAGTTAGATGTACTCAATACTAATAATGACTTTAAGTTAGATGTACTTTATTAGTACATTAAATAAATAAAATTGTATCCAAAGTGAATAAAAGTATAAAATTAACAAAAAACACAGCATCACACTTAAAAGGCTCAGTACATTTATTGTCTACAAACACACAGTATAAGCCTTGTACACAAGTTGACAAATAAGATATTGCTGAAACACACAAACCAATGTGTAATTATTATCAGAAGCCATTAAAAGTGTTAGTTCACCCAAAAATGAAAATTTACTGAATTTACCCCAGGTTATCCATGATTTGTATGCCTTTGTCTTCATTGGAACACATAGGTCCATAAAATGCAAATGAATGGGTGCCAGAACTTTCAGACCAAACAGCAGATAAAGGCCACATCAAAGTATTCCATGCAGTTCCACCATGTAAATTAACGTGTTCTGAAGCCAAACGTTAGATCTATGTAAAATAATGGAAAAATATTTAAAACTTTTAGTTGTAATTGAACGCATTTGTATTGGAGCCTACCGAGGTCGCACTTCCTTTCAAGTAACGCAAGTTCGCTTGCGAAACTGCATGAGGACTGATGTCATTGTTTAGACACCCATGATAAGAACAATTAAGCACCATTTTGAAAAGAATATAAATGTGATCTTGCAAACAAAATTCCATTACAAATATGAAAGTGCAACCTTGATATGCTCCAATATAAATGTGTACAACCATTGACCGGAAGCTCCAAATTATTGGAGCAGGGCCGGAGTGGGACTCATTTTCAGCCCTGGAGTTTCAAGCCTTCAACTGGCCCACTTTGGTTGGTTCATGACTGACTATATTAAAATAATGTAATTAAAACCTCAGTATACAAGTCTGCAATAGTGCACTGTTCTCTACAACCTTGTAATTCATTGTATTTTTCAAAAATATCATCATTTCCAATTGACTGCAAATACAGTCCCCTAAGTGTTGCTTCACAGTGAAGATTTATATAACAACAGTATTCTTTACAACAACACAATATAATGTTTAACAGTATCAGAATACATTTTCTGTTAAAAAAAAAAATAGTGTTCGCACGTTCGCCTCACACCTCCAGGGTCTGGGGTTCGTTTCCCGCCGGGGCCAAGTGTGTGCGGAGTTTGCATGTTCTCCCCGTGCTGCGGGGGTTTCCTCCCCCAGTCCAAAGACATGCATGGTAGGCTGATTGGCATGTCTAAAGTGTTCGTAGTGTATGAATGGGTGTGTGAGTGTGTATGTGAATGTGCCCTGCGATGGACTGGCACCCTGTCCAGGGTGTACCCCGCCTTGTGCCCGATGTTCCCTGGGATAGGCTCCAGGTTCCCCCTGGAGAAGGAGTAAGCGGTAGAAGATGGATGGATGGATGAAAATAAAATGTATTGCACTTTCTAATGACACAATCATCTCTTTTTCCTTTGCACAAGTTAAGGAAATGGCTGCTTTACAACTTCAACACAAATATGAGAACATTAGTTAAAGGGTAAATCTCCAACACTATTCTTTAAAACATCACAATGTCCTTTTCTGCAATATCTGAATATATATTCTGTGCAAAATAGTTCACAGATATCCAATCCTTAAACACAAATAAAGAATAAAACAAGTTCTCTGCAAGAATTCTTTTCACAGTATAACTTTCTAATGACGGCTTCATCTCTTTTTCCTCTGCATAAGTGTAGCTTCAAGGAAACATGGCCAACCCTAAAACATTAATAAATGCCTGAGCAATGCACTGGTCACTGCAACTTTGTTTATCACAGTGTCATTGTCCAAAGACATGAGAATTTCAATCCTTTGGTGAATGTGTTTCATCTTTTATGTCTCCCTTTATGAAAGGGCGATCACTTATCAAAGGTGCAAATGCCAAACAGAACAGTACAGAGATTGTTTTTTTCACAAGAAGTCAGCCACTTGCGGTTTGTTCCATCTTTGCTATTGAAAACCTTTGGTATAGGAACATTTGGGGTTTGCTGAGGATGATAAGAAAAAAACGTATGTATATCTTGTGACTGAGGTCGAGCAAAGTGATCAAAACTATCAACAGAATCATCTTAATCTGCCTTGTTCCTAGCTTGTGGTTCTGGGTTCTGCTGCTGAATTGTTGCCTCTGTTATCAGTCCCTGAGTAGACTCTGCTCTCCCTTTCACACTTACTTCTGTATTCCTAGACTCCAGTGCACCTTAATCACAATAAAAAGCATTCTGTAATCTTTAACATATTTGACATGGAAAGCACGTTTTAATTTAAAGTACTAGAATATCCAAATGGCAAAATATGCAGGCTTATTTCATATAACTTTTATCCTATTCCCTTTCAATCATGGGCTTTGTATATTTAGGCTACTATCTTTTGATAAAAAAATAATGGGTCACTAACACTTGGGCATAGAAAGTTGTTATAGGCCTATTGTAACTAATGTGATCATGTTTGCTTATTCACACACTGTTGTACAACAGCTTACCTGTGTCTTCCACAGTGAGAGCATCAATCTCCTGCATAGGCCTACAACTGGGTCCTGGCTCAGCTTCTGACACTAAATCAAATTTTTACAAATTGTCATATTTCTCACCACAAATCTCCCCTTTTTACAAAGCTTTCTGATCAAGTCAAGTCAGTTTCACTAATGTAGTGCTGAATCATCTGGTATCATTCATTATCTCAGGGCATTTTTTATTGAGCCACCACTCATTAATATTAATTCTGCTAATTCTTATATTCACTCAATGAGCAATAGAGGCTGCTGCTGCTGAAGAGCTACAAGAAAATATTTGATACATAAACATGAACAGTGGTTTGCAGACAACAATGTTTTGCACGTCTGCTAGAATCTTGCACTGCACCTAACTAGCTTAACCTTAGCTTACCGGTCGTCTCATCGTCCTCATTTGATGTGCTGGTGAAAACACTGCTCAGTTTTGTACATTTGGCCATGTCAGTTTGAAGAGCTTTCATTTTTCTAAATCTGGCTTTTTCAGTGCCGCCTTTGTGCTTTCTATTATCCATTTTAGCCTATATCCTGCATCAACAACAAGCACCACTGACAGAAGTTTACAAGTTACGTTTCTTTTTTAGCAAGGTGTCACAAATCGTGACGGAGCAGAGATAAGGCGGATGCAAGTGCAGGATAACAGTTGTTTATTTGTAGAGACAGGCAGGCAGACAAATCCAAAACGTGATCCAAAACGTAATCCATAAACATGCAAGAGGTCAGGCGATTGGCAAACAGGCATACACGGGGCTAGGCAGGAATCTAGGTCGATTAACAAAACAAGACACGAACTAGGACGAGGAACTGGAAGCGGATAATCCAGCACGAACTAATTTTAAACATTGACTGTGACTATGACTATGACTGTGACTGTGACGCAAACTAAACTAACTCTAACATGAACCGTGACTATGAATACGCTACGAACTGAACTAAACTAACTCTAACCACTTACTTACTACTTACGACTTCTTAATCTTCCGCCTTGTGTGCTGGGAGGCACGCGCTATATATGCCGACATGATCAGCGTCTCAACTGCTATCAGCTGAGAGCAATTCAGACCTACGTGAATTCCCAGCCAATGACGGAACAGGGAGGAGACATGACAGACATAAAAAAAAACATACGTGTCCCAATGTCACTACGGTCAACAGCGGAAAAGCAGGTGCTCGCGCATTCGCGCTTAGAGCACGCTGCTTCAAGGGGGAATCGTGACAGAACCCCCCCCCCAAGGCACTCCTCCCGGAGTGCCATGAGTCATCCCATTTCATTGGCGGCCCCGGCCCCCTGGGCTGAATGTCCCGAGCAGAGCCAGGAAACTGCACGGTGTTCTTGGCGGCGTAGGGAAGCAGAACGACGACCTCAGCTGGACAGGGAGGCTGAGCGACGACCTCAGCTGGGCATGAGGGCAGAGCGACGACCTCAGCTGGGCATGAGGGCAGAGCGACGACCTCAGCTGGGCATGAGGGCAGAGCGATGACCTCAGCTGGGCATGAGGGCAGAGCGACGTCCTCAGCTGGGCATGAGGGCAGAGCGACGTCCTCGGCGGAGCAGGGAAACAGAGCACTGTACTCGGCGGAGCAGGGAAACAGAGCGCTGTACTCGGCGGAGCAAGGAAGCAGGGCGACGTCCTCGTCGGAGCATGAAAGCGGAGTGACGTCCCCAGCTGAACTGGGAGGCAGAGCGAAGTCCCCTGTAAGGCCAGGGAGAGGAGCGTGGGTCTCCGTGCGGCCAGGGAGAGGAGCGTGGGTCTCCTCGAAGCAGAAGGGGGGAACGCTATTTGCCATGGAGCAGGAAGGCTGAGCGACATCCACGGCTGAACAGGGAGGCTGAGCGACGTCCACGGCTGAACAGGGAGGCTGAGCGACGTCCACGGCTGAACAGGGAGGCTGAGCGACGTCCACGGCTGAACAGGGAGGCTGAGCGACGTCCACGGCTGAACAGGGAGGCTGAGGCTCTGAGGTCACTAGGTGAACCTTGGGCATGGGTGGAGCTTGGCTGGCCGTGTCGGCGGACTGGGGCGCGGGCGGAGCTTGGCTGGGCATGTCAGCAGACTTCTGCCGAAACATGGATGCAGCAGGAGAACGGCGGAGATGCAGAAGGTGGAAGATTCTGTCACAAATCGTGACGGAGCAGAGATAAGGCGGATGCAAGTGCAGGATAACAGTTGTTTATTTCTAGAGACAGGCAGGCAAATCCAAAACGTGATCCAAAACGTAATCCATAAACATGCAAGAGGTCAAGCGATTGGCAAACAGGCATACACGGGGCTAGGCAGGAATCTAGGTCGATTAACAAAACAAGACACGAACTAGGACGAGGAACTGGAAGTGGATAATCCAGCACGAACTAACTTTAAACATTGACTGTGACTATGACTATGACGCAAACTAAACTAACTCTAACATGAACCGTGACTATGAATACGCACTGCACTAGACTAGACTAGACTAGACTAGACTAGACTAGACTAGACTTTTACTTACGACTTCTTAATCTTCCGCCTTGTGTGCTGGGAGGCACGCGCTATATATGCCGACATGATCAGCGTCTCAACTGCTATCAGCTGAGAGCAATTCAGACCCACGTGAATTCCCAGCCAATGATGGAACAGGGAGGAGACATGACAGACAAAAACAAAACACACGTGTCCCAATGTCACTACGGTCAACAGCGGAAAAGCAGGTGCTCGCGCATTCGCGCTTAGAGCACGCTTCTTCAAGGGGGAATCGTGACACAAGGTGCCGCTGTCGGTGGAGTCAAAAGATAATTACATCATAATTAAACTGCACGCTTCACTCTTCGAGTGGGCTGCGGGAAAATAATAAATAAAAAGAGTGGGGCTGCAGTAAAATAGTGCAGGCAGCCTAGGGACATTATCCACATTTCAACCCAGTGCCATGACAAAACCGGCCCTCGCAGCCCAAAAAACAGACCGGCCCACAGGGAATTCTCCCGGTGCTCCCGATTACCCAATCCGGGCCTGGTTTGGCGTCAAAACACATTAATTTATACAGTGGAATTGCATGGATTACTCTGATGTGGCCTTTACCTGCTGTTTGGTCCGAAAGTTCTGGAACCCACTCATTTACATTTTATAGAGCCATGTTTGTGTTCTGATGAAGACAGAAAGGCATACATATCATGGATGACCTGAAGGTGAGTAAATCATCAGCAAGTTTTCATTTTTGGGTGAAATATCCATTTATCAATATCCTATTTTATCAAATGTGAAAAAGTTCCAATTCTATGTACTCAAGCTCTAACCCCCAAGCTCCATGTGAAAAACTAAAACAAAATCTGAACAATGGGGTTGCACTGCACCATTTTTACATCACTGCATAAATTTATTTTTTAGATTTTTTGTGAACTCTTGCTGTGCAGCTCTCCAATTTTCATGAAAATTTTCTGAAGTACCTCAAAAGGTATATCATAGTTCTTTGGGATACTCAATGTTCAGAACATAGAGTAGTCCAAGCAGTATAGCAAGAGCATTAGGAACATCTCCCTTTCCAGTATCACAGCAACATTCAGGACATCAGCTGGGAAGAAACCATCATGTCTGGTATCCTCACTCACAGTCAGGATGCCCACCTTAACTTCCCTAACTGTGACTTCCACATCATCAGTTGGCTAAAGAGACAAGAAAAGAAAGAGAGAGGACTTAGTCATTTATTGTACTTCTACACAGTAGGAATACAATACTTCTACTAGGGAAAAAAAATATATATATATATAGCTGCAAGCAGCAATGGTGGATCTCAGGAGTCTGAGAATTTTGGAGAATTACTTCATGCTGATACAACACTACTTACATTTTGAATTTATTCCTACTGCTATAACAGTTCAAGTCAATCGGACCTACAGTTCATAAGGCGAACATTTTTGTAGTTTTGGACAAAGTGTACAGGAAAATCGATCATGGTGGACGTTATGGGTCCCAATGAATTTTTTTTTTTTTCCGATGAGAAATAAGGCACATACAAATTTTCAGACATTTTGGACTTATGTGGCCAAGGGAAAATCATGTAGATTTGGGCATGGCCTGTAGCGCCACCCATGGGCTCATGTGGGCCATTTGTTTTGTGGCAGTCACTTGTGGCCTGCAGTATCAATTTTCCAAATTTCAAAACTTGCCATTCAGATCTTGTGTTATTTGGCACTTTAGGGAGATAATAATAATAATAATAATAATAATAATAATAATAATAATAATAATAATAATAATAGTAATAATAATAATAATAATAATAATAATAATAATAATAATAATAATGAGTGTTTCCTCCTGATGGAGGAATCCTAAAAATAAAAACAATATTTACCATCTTACCTCAAATTAGTTGCTTGGATACTCTTTTCCCTCTTGAACTAAGGTAGGCCCTGAAGAACTCCTTCCCTCTTCTTCTGATTAGAGATCTGCCAATAAATTACATCACTTATTTAAAAACAAACAATGATAAAAGCAGTATAAAGCACCAACAATAAACCCAGAAGCACAAAAGTGCAAAGGAAAGTAAGAATAATTACAGAAACAAAGTTACATTTCAGAGATCCCCACAGTGTTATCCATGACCACAGTAACATGACAAGAAGCTTCACCACAAACCAATCACCAACTGTTGTAGGAAGGTGAAAGTGGCTTCCATAAAATGTTTTTACCTCAAAGTGATTTGTAGCACACACACACAGTGGAAATGGTGTAGCAAAAGTGATGCAACCATTGTGAAAAAAAAGAAAAGGACAAAAAACCCTCCGAAACTTTGTACCTGATTCGTTACCTTTTGCAATTGTGATTAATGGTCCTTTAAAAAAATAAATAAATAAATAAATAAATAAAAGTCAATTACATTCATATATTACTTATTTGGCATACATTGAATCTTTACACTTTACACATTTTCAAGGCCATGGGGAACAATTTCCAAAATGCATTTTAATGTGGTAAATTGTGTAACATGAACCCGACAGTACTAGATATGAAAAAGGAATACAAAGGCTTTATTTGCACTGCAGGAATTTTATTTTGTGTTTCAATATTTTTCTTTTAGATAGACTGTTCAACTGCAAATTTGTTTGGGCAAATGACAGGCATTCAAAATCTTTCTGCAGAACTCTTGTTGAAGATTCTGTACATCAGTGTTGTCATCTGAATTTCAACAAAAGATTTTACATTTATACAGTTTTGTCTACGGTCATCAAGTAATCACATTCATAAGTATTTATTAATCACGACAGCTCTACTGTGCATGTCTATTACACAACTATCAGTGCTGTTATGCTGGATATCGGCACATTTCTGGAGCAGAATGAACTGAAGTTCATTAGACTTACCTCTTCAAGGCACGTCATCACATTTTGGATTTCTGGTATTTCACTGCCTCTCTTGGTGTTGTACAACCGCAGGAGCCATGGGAGGTGTTGATCAAGCCCTTCAAATAATGTCTTATTTAAGTCAGGTGATACAAGTCTGCAGAACTCAAACACAACCTGTAGAACATTGTAGAAGCTCTGTAGAAGCCAAATTTAAAAATAGTTAAGCGCCAAATCACCACCATTCTGTGAAGGCATAAAGTATGTATTCATTTGTAAGCAAACCTTTGTTTTATCTATGGAAAATAAATGAACATTGGAGCAGATTTACTTGTCTCTGAGTGAACAAAGCAGGCCATATTAAACTGGGTTAAATATACAAATCAACACAGTTCACCAGTCGAATAATATATGTAGAACACATAAGCCTAAACATTTGGAACAGAAATACTTCTGCTCTCTTTAGACCGAGAAACTATAAAATACTTACTTTAGTATGAAATTAATGTCGAGTGTCTATAACTGGGTCAAGTTTTACGGTCTGTGAACACGTGCTGATTACATGTGCAGAACAAGCAACCAACACGTGCAACCCTGACCGACTGAACGAGTGAGAACGACTCAAACAATTCAAGAAGAGGATTTTGAATCGGTTCATTTAAAGAATCTTTACCAAAGCCACTTATCCTATTTCGATGGTTTGAATGAATGAACTGAATCAGTTGAACCGACTCTTCATTTAACCAAATGGCTCAGTAAGCCAACGCCGACAAGAATTTCAGGCTTATTTATTTTTAAACGTAATATTTTTGATGCATTCAAACAAATGGGACACGAATTTACACTACCAATACACATATTTTAAACACACACCTACATTATGCACTGCATATCAAACACGTTCACAAGAATCCTGCTGCAGCTGCAACCAATCGGTCTGATTAGCATAAAATGCTCAGAGACGAAAATGAGGCACGAATTGAGAGAAACTTAACGGCTTGAGAAATGACGTAGGCAGCATGTAACTGGATTATTTTATTCACAAATCACACAGAAAAAAAACACAATACTCGCTAAAAATAAGTTACCTCAAAAACGTGACATAAATGACTCAAAATATTTTGTGGAGAAATACCATCTGTGAAGCAGTTTACCGCTAACAAATGACTTTATGGTCGCAATGCACCTCATGCATCAACAAATTGTCAAAAAATAACCTTGACATTTTGAGAGTAATATCAAATACATATTAGTATTGAGATTAATGTCAAATAAAATGAATTACCTGACTTGGACGCATCCAAGATATCCACCGATGAAAAAGAGCACAATCATGCATCAACAAATTGTCAAAAAATAACCTTGACATTTTGAGAGTAATATCAAATACATATTAGTATTGAGATTAATGTCAAATAAAATGAATTACCTGACTTGGACGCATCCAAGATATCCACCGATGAAAAAGAGCACAATCTTGCTTGTGAAGGAAACTTAACAGCTTGCGGAAGTGACGTAAGCAGTAACGTAATTGTTTGATAGTGAATTCATTGTGTTGAACTCATTTGTGATTCCATATAAATAATTAAATGTTGACCCAACTCATTTAAATATGTCAATACAACTAAATTGGCTATTAATTAGATCAAGTGAATAAAATAAGTTGAACTTACTAAAGTCAAGAAATATTTTTTACAGTGTACGTACTGCTGCTAAGGTGTGTACATATAGAGGGCGAGAATCACAAGATTGTTAGTGTTAGATATGACACCCCACATTACGTATCGGTTAATAAATCGTCCGTCAGCGAGAAAACCATACAAGTGAAAGACGATCAAAATCGAGACGTGCGCTTCAGTTACGGGAAGGTGTGTGACAAGCTACATTTTAGGCTTGCGAAACAATTTGCTTTAAAAATAAAAAAGTCATATTTCAACAATCACCACACAGACCCTCTGCATTATGTCGAGTATTACCAGAATCAAGCGGGGAACGGACTCCCTGGCTATGCAGGGGGCAGTGTTATGTATGGATCTGGTTTAGGGGGTTTGTTTAGAGGCCTCTTTAGAATGGCTATTCCGCATCTTAAATCAGCTGCAAAAAACATACTAAGCGATGTTGTTAGCAACACATTATCACATACGCTTAATAATAATAATAATAAAAACACTCAAGACGGGTCTGGTCTAATGGTGATGGCTCCCAAAAGAGCATCTAGACTGCCAGGGGTTTGGAGGAGTGGCCAAACGATGAAGCAAAGAAAACATAACACCAAGAAATCGTCAGTTGTAAAACGCAAACACAAGAAGACAGCAAACAGCTCTACAGCAAAAAGACCATAGACCTGCATTAAAACAATATTTTAGACCATGTCTTTACTACACAATATGTCCAAGAATGCTTAAAAACCTAACTGGATCTATTCACAGTGCCGTTGACTCAAACCGTTATTGAAAAAAATAAATACATAGAAGTACCCCCGTTGTCAGCTATATCAGAAATATCATCTCTGGAGTTTTTTTATAGCGGGGACTGGAGAGGATTATGTAGACCTAAACAACACACTGTTTTTACGTCTCAAAATCACTAATGCAGACAGTACAGACATTGCAGACGGAGCCCCCATGGGTCTTATTAACTATGCCAGATCTACAATATTTTCACAAGTGGAGACCGTCTCATATCACAACACATATCACAACACATATCCTTATCGTTGCATAATACAGGTTCTTACCAATTATGGTAAAGATGCTCTTGAAACGTTAATCTCAGCGGGGCTCTTTAACAAAGACACAGCTGGACACATGGACACAACGGACCCTGTTGGTGGTAATAGAGGTTTGACCAAACGAGCTGCCTTTTCCAATGCCAGCAATGTTGTTGAACTACTAGCACCCATTCACAGCGACATATTCTTTCAAGAAAAACTAATGCTTAACGGTGTGGACATTAAAATTCACATGATGCAGGCAAAAGATGAATTCTGTTTTATGCGGAGCGACGCTGTAGCCTGTAAACTAAACATCGTATCAGCTTTGCTGTATGTGAAAAAAGTGTCTTTATCAACAGGTGTGAGATTGGGGCACGCACATGCATTGCTCTCAACACCTGCCAAATACCCCATCGACAGAGTATGTGTGAAAAACTTCTCAATTCCTGTACGCTCATGTGTTTGTAATCAAGAAAACTTATTCTTAGGAACTCTACTAAAATCTGTGGTTCTGGCTATGGTTGATAATGACGCGTTTACAGGATCCTGTAATAAAAATCTGTTCGCATTTAAAAACTACGACCTAGAATTTTTGGTCATTTATTTGGATGGGCAGCAGCACCCCGTGAAGCCTCTGCAGCCTGAATATAGCAGTGGATCTGCAGTGCGTGAATTTTAATTCAATTCAATTCAATTCAATTTTATTTGTATAGCGCTTTTTACAATAGACATTGTCTCAAAGCAGCTTTACAGAAATATCAACATGGTATACAGATATTAAAGGTGCGAATTTATCCCAACTGAGCAAGCCACTGAGTGGCGACGGTGGCAAGGAAAAACTCCCTAAGATGTTTTAAGAGGAAGAAACCTTGAGAGGAACCCGACTCAGAAGGGAACCCATCCTCATCTGGGTAACAACAGATATTGTGAAAAAGTTCATTATGGATTTATATGAAGTCTGTATGGCGTTAAGAGCAGCCGTAGTCCCAGCAGTCTGGAATTAAAGAAGATTTGAGCTCCATCCAGAGGCAGAGAGGATCTGGATCTCTAGTATCTCCATAAATTCGTGTGGGGCTCGGCGAAAGGAGAGAGGGAGAAAAAAGATAATTATGACTGCGAAGTAGTAGAACAGAATCTAGTCAGGGTAGGCTTGAGTAAACAAATATGTTTTAAGCTTAGACTTAAACACTGAGACTGTGTCTGAGTCCCGAACACTAATAGGAAGACTGTTCCATAACTGTGGGGCTCTATAAGAGAAAGCTCTTCCCCCTGCTGTAGCCTTCACTATTCGAGGTACCGTCAGATAGCCTGCATCTTTTGATCTAAGTAGGCGTGGCGGATCATATAAAACCAAAAGGTCGCTTAGATATTGTGGCGCGAGACCATTTAGTGCTTTATAGGTTAATAAAAGTATTTTATAATTAATGCGAGATTTTACTGGGAGCCAATGCAGTATTGATAATATCGGTGTGATATGGTCGTATCTTCTAGTTCTAGTTAGGACTCTAGCAGCTGCATTCTGGACTAATTGGAGCTTATTTATATTCCTACTGGAACATCCAGACAGTATGGCATTACAGTAATCTAATCTAGAGGTGACGAATGCATGAACTAGTATTTCCGCATCATGTAGTGACAATATGTTTCTTATTTTAGAAATATTTCTGAGATGAAAGAAGGCTATCCTAGTAATATTATCTACATGAGCATCAAATGATAGGCTGGAGTCAATAATCACTCCAAGGTCTTTAACTGCTGCACATGATGAAACAGAAAGACCATCCAGAGTAACCATGTGATCAGAAAGAATACTTCTAGCTACACGTGGGCCTAATAAAAGTATTTCTGTTTTATCAGAATTAAGTAGAAGGAAGTTAATTAACATCCAATGTCTAATGTCCTTTACACAATCCTCAACTTTACTAAGCTTCTGTCTGTCCTCTGGCTTCGCTGAAACATACAACTGTGTATCATCAGCATAACAATGGAAGCTAATTCCATGTTTACGAATAATTTGACCTAGGGGTAGCATATATAAAGTAAAGAGCAGTGGGCCTAAAACAGAACCCTGTGGAACTCCAAAAGTACGCATGGAGAATTCACCATTTACATCTACGAACTGATAACGATCGGTCAGATAAGACCTGAGCCAGGAGAGGACTGTTCCCTTAATACCAACAACATTTTCTAATCTATCAAGTAGAATAGTGTGAGCTATAGTATCAAAAGCTGCACTAAGGTCGAGTAACACAAGCAGCGAGACACAACCCTGATCGTAAGTCAGTAGAAGGTCATTTACTACTTTAACTAACGCTGTCTCTGTGCTATGATGAGGTCTAAATCCTGACTGATACATTTCATGAATGTTATTCCTATCTAAGTACGAGCATAACTGCTTTGCTACAACCTTTTCTAAAATCTTAGAGATGAAGGGGAGATTTGATATTGGTCTATAGTTGGACAATTGAGACGGGTCAAGATCAGGTTTTTTAATCAAGGGTTTAATAACTGCTAATTTAAGTGATTTAGGTACATAGCCAGTGCTTAGGGAAGAACTGATTATATTTAGAAGTGGTTCAATTACTCCTGGACCAATCTGTTTAAACAAACATGTAGGTACGGGATCTAGTATGCAAGTTGATGAATTGGCTGAAGAGATTAATGTAGCTAGTTCTGTCTCTCTAAGCGGAGCAAAACACTCTAAACATTTATCTGATATCGCTACATTGTCATGTAATGGGTTTGTTACAGTACTGTCCAGTTTTAATTTAATGGCCTGTATTTCACGTCTAATATTTTCAACCTTATCATTGAAAAATTTCATGAAATCTTCACTGCTATGTAATGATTGAGTGTTTCTCTCTGTAGTGGTTTTATTCCTAGTTAATTTTGCTACTGTGTTGAAAAGGAATCTAGAATTATTTTTGTTGTCTCCTATTAAGGTGGAGAAATAGATTTTTCTAGCATCGCCAAGAGATTTCCTATATTTCAGTAGGCTCTCCTTCCATGCTGTTTGAAATATCACCAGTTTGGTTTGACGCCATTTACGTTCTAATTGTCGAGTTGTCTGTTTTAAGGTTCGCGTTTGATCGTTATACCAGGGTGCTAATTTTTTTTCTCTAATTATTTTCCTTTTGAGTGGAGCCACTCTATCTAGCGTGTAGCGGAGTGCTGACTCCAAGCTTTCAGTCGCCTGATCGAGTTCTGTGTGATCTGACGATGATCCAAATCTAATTGATGTTTCTGCGAGGTTATTTATGAAGCTCGGTGCAGTAGCTGATGTGTAGGTACGTTTTACGCGGTAGCGAGACGAGGTGGAAATATTATGATCAATACGTATTATGAACGAGATAAGATAATGGTCTGAGACAACTTCAGACTGCGGAAAAATGATAATATTTTCTATACTTAGTCCGTATGTTATTATGAGGTCAAGAGTGTGACCACCATTATGAGTAGGCCCGATTACGTTCTGATTAATCCCTACTGAATCTAAGATGGACACAACCGCTATTCTTAGAGGGTCTTCCAGGTTATCAAAATGAATATTAAAGTCTCTGACGATTAATGCTTTATCTACAGACACAACCAGGTTTGAGACAAAGTCTGCAAATTCACTAAGAAATTCAGTATATGGCCCTGGGGGTCTGTAAATAATAATTAGAGGAATTGACTTATTTTTTGTGGCTACATAACTTATACTGGTATAAAGAATTTCAAAAGAATTAAATTTATGCTTAGGTTTTTGTGTGACGATTAGATTTTTACTATGGATGAATCCAACACCTCCTCCTCTACCAGAATTTTACCAGTTAGCGCTGGCTTCTGGAAAGCATCTTAAAAATCAGCCTCTATCTATTGATAGGAGGATTTTCTGCACGGTTATACCTTTTATGCGTTTAACCTCACACCGTACGAAGACTGCAGTCAGCACATATCGCTTATCAAGTCTGGAAATATTAGACTAGAAGCACGTTTTAGACAGCTTCTACCCAGAACGATTAACTTAATTGTTTATGCTATATTTGACAGTATCATCGAAGTGTTAAATCACAGACAGATCCTGGTTGATTACTATTAATAGGCAAAATGGACACCATCCAGCTTATGACTATAATGGATAAGATCTAGTGTAATACCCATTTTCTCGGCGTACTCCCATGGAATACCCATTTTCTAGGCGTACCTACTAAAAGCTCCCTTAAGAAAATTACCATCAATGGTGATAATCAACATGCATCCTTCAGGACTCTCAGGTGAACACTGATTAGCCATCTACATAAACAAGGTCAGCGTGGGTTGTTTTTTCGACAGCTTTGGTAATAAACGAGATGACAATCGTTTTCCGTAGAATATCAAAAACTTTCTAAACCGCAATTCTAGAGTGGTTCAGCATTCATCAGTACAAGTCCAAGATTTTTCAGCAGACACCTGCAGGCAGCATTGTGTGTTTTTTCTCTATCACATGGTAAAGGTGTATGATTACGACTGTGTGTTGAAGATGTATACCAGCGAATTTATAAAAAATGACAAGATGGTGTCAGCATTTATGAAAAAGCTAAAACTAAAAAAAAGTTTGTTGTAATGAAAATGTTTTCAAATGTATTCATTGTGTTCAGACAGGTGAAATGTTTATGTCTAATACTAGGTTTTTTCAATGAAAACAAAGAACAGAGATTTCTTCTTCTTTTGACTCTTTATTATTATTATACATACGTCCCATCCTGCAATACAGATAATAACAAGATCATAAACATTAGAAAACTCATGGATTAAAAACTTAGCCACTGACTCACGTCAGTAGTGGATGATTTGAATAATCTGAATCATTTGATTGTGTTGATGGTGTGTTCGGCAGTATTTTCTTCTTTTTATGCTTCTTAAATGAGTTGGTTATAGGTGACATCGATTTGGTTTTGAAAGAGTTAATTGCGTGTCTGACATAATAGTCTGGTACCGTTGAGTATGGTATGTTTAAAGTAGCAAAAGCCTCCAGAAATTCGAGCCAGCCGACAGGTCTTCAGGCATCAGAAATCGTTTGCGGAGCCGTGATGCTTCTAACTAAATCGAGCATGTGTGAACCAAGGATTGTTCTACCTTTAAACACAAACTCTCCCGACTTGTTGCAAGATGTGACATCTTTCATTTTAGACATTTTATCTAAAATGTAGCAAGTGTTTTTACACTCCTCTGCGGAACATTCTTCAAAATATCGTCCACTACATTATTTAAATCATCGTGGGGGTTGACGCCGGGTGGCACAGACGGCTTTTCTTTTTCAGTGTGATCAGTCTGCAGAAGTGTTAAAGTTAATGTGCTGTTTTCACGGTGCCCTTGTCTAGCCAGTGTTAAAAACTGCTGTAAAATGCTTGTGTACCGCTTTGCCTTTTCATAATTGTCCAAGTCAGATTGGTGCAAAATATTTCTTATAGCTATGTCCAAATCATTCTCCACAACCTGCTGAATAGAATCACGGGGAGTACCAGTCTTTAGTTTATCCAACTGATGCTGCGGGACTAAAAACATCTTCTCCGCACACTCCATCCCTGTTATCTAGAAGCAATCAGGCTGGAGATGAAAGGAATAGCGATGCTTAAGAGCGTTAGAAGAAATCCCCGACTGTTGGTTTATTGCACGTCTCTTTCTTTTAACCCCAACCGTCTTATCTGCAACAAATTTGATTACACTTTTCCTCTTTCTCAGTTTCTGGTATTATTGCGATGTGAGCAGTATATTACCATAGAGAACATTAAGAGCTACTTCACACAATGTCGCAATGAGTTAGTCTGTGGCAGTTTGTAAAATAATTCGTCTTTGTTTGGGTGTTGCTTTTAATAATATTTTTAAAAGCGGCAGGTTTCTACAGTCTGGCCGAGATTTTCACTGTCTTCTTTTCTGGAGATATACCACAGGATGTGGTGCAAGTAAATCTGTTCTGAGCCGATAGTGTTTGGGTGTTTTTGTTTTATAATCAATCATCAGATACCCAAAAGGTTTGCTGGTTGCGTCTTGATAACACGCCATAAAAAAAATTTTGTGTTGCCGGGATACATTCGTCTTCCTAGCACACTGACCTGATTGGCATCCCTGGGGTTTTTAAACAACATCAGGTAATTTGTGTTTAAGATAATGGTCCTGCTGGATTTCCCTTGGCAAAATAAATTCTGCACAATATAAATAGCGCTAAGATTTCTAGTATGTACAAACTGGGTGAACACTTTTCTGCCCCGTTGCTCCCGCTGGCCTCTTTCATCAGATCATCAAGGATAAACAAATTAGTTGTGTTGGCAGGAAACAGAGCATCATCATTCAGAGTCTGTGGTAATCCTTCAACAAATTTTATTTTGTACATTTTCAACAATTCATCATACAGCGGTTGCCAACAATCTTAAATATACACAATATTTAAATTTTTTTTTTAGAAATCAACTGTACAGCATTTTGCAACAACATTTTTAAAAAATATGACTTTCTCGAGTTTGAAGGGCTACTTATCCCACATGAAAACGGATGTTGTAATCTGAAATCAAAACCATCTGTTTCTCGCACACCCCTATGTCCAAAAAGATTGTCAGAAGCCATATGGGAGCGTTGTAAAATCAGGGAGCAGCATGCGTTTGTTGTACAACACCTTAAACTTTTTAACGACTGACCCATTGTGTAGTGCGAAATGTTTTTTATTACGTACAGTAGTGTCTCTGTATGCCAGTATATGATAGATACCATCCGCCCCGATGATGTAGGGGTCAACAAGTCCAATCAGTGTGTCTAACCTAATGGCTTTTGAATTTACCGCGTTGAGTGTGATACCTTTGGCTTTCATACAAACCTTGCCCTTAGCAGTGCGGTAACCGTATGTTTTCGGCCCCCTGAACAAGATTCGATAATGTGATCACCCTCTCCAACCTCATCAGTTAAATTGCCGAGATAGGGGCCCAACGGAGGTTCCCAGTCACCCTCTCTAGGTGTAAATATCACGCTGTCTGTGTCACTGTACAACAACCTATCACCCAATTTGTCCATCAACTCATACAGCTCTAGACGCGCATGAGCTGTTGTAAAAGCCCCAAGAAAGATGTTAATGTCACGAGTCTCACCTCTTTTCCCATCCGCATAACAACACTGAATTAGTGCTATGCTGTCTGACACGAACGAAAACACGGGTCTGTCTGATTCTGTTGTTCTGCACATGTACAACAGAGTGGAAACATACAGTATCTCACAAAAGTACACCCCTCACATTTTTGTAAATATTTGATTATATCATTTAATGTGACAACACTGTAGAAATGACACTTTGCTACAATGTAAAGCAGTGAGTGTACAGCTTGTGTAACAGTGTAAATTTGCTGTCCCCTCAAAATAACTCAACACACAGCCATTAATGTCTAAACCGCTGGCAACAAAAGTGAGTACACCCCTAAGTCTTGGAAAATGTCCAAATTGGGCCCAAAGTGTCAATATTTTGTGTGGCCACCATTATTTTACAGCACTGCCTTAACCCTTTTGGGCATGGAGTTTACCAGAGCTTCACAGGTTGCCACTGGAGTCCTCTTCCACTCCTCCATGACGACATCACGGAGTTGGTGGATGTTAGAGGACTTGTGCTCCTCCACCTTCCGTTTGAGGATGCCCCACAGATGCTCAATAGGGTTTAGTCCATCACCTTCACCCTCAGCTTCTTTAGCAAGGCAGTGGTGCTCTTGGTGGTGTGTTTGGTGTCGTTATGCTGGAATACTGCCCTGCGGCCCAGTCTCCAATGGGAGGGGATCATGCTCTGCTTCAATAGGTCACAGTACATGTTGGCATTTATGGTTCGATAAACTCAAAAAACCTCAAAAAACTGTAGCTCCTCAGTGCCGGCAGCACTCATGCAGCCCTAGACCATGACACTCCCATGACCATGCTTGACTGTAGGCAAGACACACTTGTCTTTGTACTCCTCACCTGGTTGCTGCCACACACGCTTGACACCATCTGAACCAAAAAAGTTTATCTTGGTCTCATCAGACCACAGGACATGGTTCCAGTAATCCATGTCCTTAGTCTGCTTGTCTTCAGCAAACTGTTTGCGGGCTTTCTTGTGCATCATCTTAAGAGGAGGCCAAAGAAGTCAAGAGGCCATGGTTGACCAAAGAAGTTGAGTGCACATGTTCATCCAGAGGTTGTCTTTGGGAAATAGACATATGAGTGCTGCCAGCATTGCTGCAGAGGTTGAAGGGGTGGGGGGTCAGCCTGTCAGTGCTCAGACCATACGCCACACACTGCATCAAATTGGTCTGCATGGCTGTCGTCCCAGAAGGAAGCCTCTTCTAAAGATGATGCACAAGAAAGCCCGCAAACAGTTTGCTGAAGACAAGCGGACTAAGCACATGGATTACTGGAACCATGTCCTGTGGTCTGATGAGACCAAGATAAATTTATTTGGTTCAGATGGTGTCAAGCGTGTGTGGCGGCAACCAGGTGAGGAGTACAAAGACAAGTGTGTCTTGCCTACAGTCAAGCATGGGGGTGGGAGCATCATGATCTGGGGCTGCATGAGTGCTGCCGGCACTGGGGAGCTACAGTTCATTGAGGGAACCATGAATGCCAACATGTACTGTGACATGCTGAAGCAGAGCATGATCAGTATTCAGTATTCTAGCATGATAACGACCCTAAACAAGACAACCACTGCCTTGCTAAAGAAGCTGAGGGTGAAGATGATGGACTGGCCAAGCATGTCTCCAGACCTAAACCCTATTGGGCATCTGTGGGGCATCCTCAAAGGGAAGGTGGAGGAGCACAAGGTCTCCAACATCCACCAGCTCTGTGATGTCGTCATGCAGGACGACAGTGGCAACCTGCGAAGCTCTGGTGAACTCCATGCCCAAGAGGGTTAAGGCAGTGCTAGAAAATAATGGTAGCCACACAAAATATTGACACTTTGGGTCCAATTTGGACATTTTCACTTAGGGGTATACTCACTTTTGTTGCCAGTGGTTTAGACATTAATGGCTGCGTGTTGAGTTATTTTGAGGGGACAGCAAATTTACACTGTTACACAAGCTGTACACTCACTACTTTACATTGTAGCAAAGTGTCATTTCTTCAGTGTTGTCACATTAAATGATATAATCAAATATTTACAAAAATGTGAGGGGTGTACTCACTTTTGTGAGATACTGTATATATATATATATATATATATAATAAAAAATATACACACAAATATATATATATAAATACACATACATTATATATACACACACATACATACATAAATATATATGTACGTGTATATATGTACGTGTATATATTTGTGTATTATATATATTATATACACACACATATACACAGTCATTGGCCACTTTATTAGGAACACTTGTACACACTCACTGTGATTATCCAATCAGCCAATCATGTAGCAGCAGAATAATGCATAAAATCATACAGATACAGGTTGAAAGATTCAGTTAATGTTCACATCAAATAGAATAGGGAAATATTTGATCTCAGTGACTTTGACTGTGGCATGATTGTTGGTGATTCTAGAATTTACACAAAATGGTAAGTAAAACAAAAACATGCAGTATGTGGCAGTTCTGTGTGAAGAAAATCCTTGCTGATGAGAGTTTTGACTTTGACTGACAGGAAATCTACAGTAAACCAGTCACTCTGAGGTACAACTGTGGTACAAATTTACAACTGTGGTAAGCAGAACAGCATCTCCAACTTTGAGGTGGATGGGCTACAACAGCAGAGGATCACATCAGGGTCTACTCCCGTCAGCCACGAACAGGCGATGTTTTACCAACTATCTACTGTTTTGTGCTCATAAATTGACAGCCAAAATCTGTGTTGTAAAACCACTGTACAAGTGTACTAGTACATTACTGTACTAGTTTCAAAAGCTTTGTCCCGCACAAGTACTGAGAACCCCATTGCTGGAATTAACCATCAATATTTATCTTAAAACCGGAGTATTATTACAGAAATTCACCATTCTGCATGGGTAGGACAGCATACAAACTTGATAAACAAGAACTCATTAAACTATATTTTTAATATGCAATGAACTTTTTTTATGTGTACAGTTCAATAATATAGTTACTTTTACCAAATTTTGAGCTTTATTAATAGAACTAACCAGTGAAATGTGTTTTTCAATGGTCATCACTGTTTAAAATACAAAAGCAAGGAAAGAAAAATAACCCACATACACAAGGAAGGCCATGAAGAATTAAGCAGTAAAAAGTTACTGCAGTGAATTCATAGTATCAGCACTTATGCAAGTAACACAACTGATAAGATAGCTCAAACTGACCAAGATATCATAAGATAGCATAAACTAGGCGGAGCGGTAGTGGTCTGAGGGGAGGCATTTTGTGCATAGTAATAAAAGTGGGCACAAAGCATGAATCCACAGCATCTATTGTCCTTAAGCAAGGACTGTCCATTATACTGCGGTTAGTTTTAGTTCTAAGGCACTCTTCAAACCTCTGCTTGTCTAAACAACAAGCTATTTCTTAGTGTTCTTCAGTGTCTGAATGCAGCCTATTATCCATGTCTGAGCTGCAAATATGAATGGAATCTGAGAAAAAGCACTTAAGAAGGAAGTCACTGCACTGCTGTTTAGACGATAAAAAGAAAAACAAGGGGAAGGTCAATGTATAAGAATTGAAGAAGAGTTGGGGCAAAGAATAAGGTTGTTAACGAAGGTCACTCTCATCCTCTTGTATGGTTTTCTTGATGCGCAGCAAGATAGTGGTAAGCCACTGATCCAGTCGTGAGATTATATCATACTCCTTCACCTAAAAAGGGTAGTCAGGGGAAAAGAAAGAGAAATACTGAAAAAACAAATACTGTCCAAATACTTATTTCATCACTGTATGCTCATTGTATGCAGTCTATTTTTTTATGAAGGTTTCTAATAATGCTTGAGTTGATTACACTATTAAGAATAATTTGACCTAAACAGCTACTCACGCAAGCTGCAGAAGATTTTATAAAATGTGTTTACTTACTGAGTCAGTATACATGTCAACATTCTGTTCCTCATATGCATCCAACAGTTTCTGTGTGAGTAAGAGGAAGTGTGAGTTTCTATCGACAGCAAATATTTTGTTCTTTCCCCTGTAAAAGTATAACTTTTATATTCACACATACTTTTACATGCTTTTCCCCCCATCTTAAATATGTCATGCATTATCAAGCCCCAAACTTGGAAAGAAATCCAGCTTCACTCAAAGACAATGGTAGGGAGCTAGCTGGCTAAAATTAGGTAGCTTGCAAAAAGACAAGTTGAAAAATCCAAAAATAAGATCAGATAAAAACACACGGCGCACATAGATTTAATAATAAAAATACACGCCCACACACGACCAGTCTAGGTTATAAAAATACATACAGTAGAAGCAACCAGGCAGGTGACTTTTGTTCTCCACATAGTCTTTTTAGTTAGCTTGCTAACAGTGATTGCCTCACTGTCATCTTTCTCATTTTGTTTCTTTATTTACAGATATTTAAAACATCTTATTAAGTCTGCAGCATATTAACATTAAAAGGCTTAATAACAAAAACCTCACCTTGACCAATTTGCATTCACGTGAGTCTGAAAAGGCAGGAAACATTTCCTCATACTTCTGCAAAGCCAGCTATTGGGGAATAGAGCAAAAGAGATTTAGGGGGAAAAAAAATGGAAGAATTCAATTAAAATAAATCAAATAAATAAGAAAATGATATTTTAGGCTTAAGTATCTAACCTTGGCATTAAGCATGTCAACACAGAAGTGGCAAAGCGCTGCCTTAAAGAAATAATCCTTAGCACTGTATTTCAATAGTGTGCTGTCCATTGCTTGTGTTCCAACCTGAAAGTTTGCATGCGCATGCACACACAGAGAAGAGACAAGGTGTGAGAAACTGTAACATCAAAAGTAGTTTTATGAGGAAAATATGCAGCTTTATTTTCTACAAAAATGTCTAAAGTGGATTGTTCTGCACCCTACTCCACCATACAGATTAATCTCATAGCTGAGCGTGACATGTCACTACATATTTAGTGAGAACTTAGTTGAGACTCCATTTATCTACTGCCATTTTCTCATTATTATAGAAGCATTTTGAAAATAAAAAACTTTATTTTGCACATCAAAATGGCTGTCAGTTACTGAGTACCAGATCAGAGGGCAAAAACTCTAAACTGTTCCACTGTAATCTCACAGTGAGTTTCTGTGTAGGTTTTTAAAAAAAATAATAATGTTTTTTTTTACTTGAGGCTACATGCATTTTTGAGACGAATTGACATGGAGTAGCACACTAACTCTGGATAGCTAGATAAAATATAATGTGGAGAACAGAACACCACTATATGGCCAAAAGTATGTGGACACCCAACCATCACACCTATGAGAGCTTTTTGGACATCCCATTCCAAAACCATGGGCATTAATATTGTGTTGGCTCCCTCTTTGCGGCTTTAACATCCTCCTCTCTTCTGGGAAAAAATTATAAGCGTGTCTGTGGGAATTTGTGCCCATTCAATTAAAAGAGCATTTGTGAATTCAAGCACTGATGTTGGTTGAGAAGGCCTGTCTCACAATTAACGTTCCAGTTAATCCCAAGGTGTTTAGTGGGGTTGAGATGTAAATGTCTATAACGGAGAGAAGATAGACCCTGATGATCTCAACTGTCCTCACTAATCTCTGCAGGGTCTAGTGCTCCAAAACACTGCAATTTCCAAACCAGGCTGTGGTGCATGAGGATGGGGGTGGGAGATGGGCTTTTCTTAACCTACACAAAGAGATATTGCTACACATAGAGATGCTGCTGGGCTTTCTTGGCTATGGTTAGATGGATGGCTGGAGCTGATGTTGAGGGACCAGGTGAGGTTTTCTGCCAGGTAAACACCAAGGAATTTGGTGTTCTTGATGATCTCCGTTGATGTTCATTGGAGGATGGTTGTACCATACTCTCCTGAAGTCAACAATCATTTCTTGTGTTTTGCCCACGTTCAGGCACAGGTTGTTGGCTTCGCACCAGTTCGTCAGGCACAGCACCTCTTTGTATGCTGCCTCGTTGTTCTTGCTGATGAGACTCACCACGGTTGCGTCATCGCTGAACCCGATTATGTGATTTGAGCAGTGTATTACTGCACATTCGTAAGTCCGCAGAATGAACAGCAGTGGACTGAGCACACAGCCATGGGGGGCCCCAATGCTCAGTGTGGTGGTGCTGGAGATGCTGCTCCCAATCTAGACCGACTGATGTCTACCAGTCAGGAAGTCTAGGATCCAGTATTCGAATGCAAGTGTCCTTTTTGTTCAGGTGGGTGAGAGCCAGATAGAGGGTAGTAAGTGGGGTAGCAGGGTCTTGAATTGCCTCATGACGAGCCTCTCACAGCACTTCATGAAGATGGGTGAGTGTGACAGGACGGTAGTCGGTGAGGCAGGACGCTGATGACAGCACAGAGAGATGTTGAAGATTTGAGAATATCCATCAGCTGATCTGCACATTCTCTGAGTACTCTGCCAGGAATGTTGTCTGGTCCAGCAGCTGTGGGTCGACTCTGTGTAGAGTATTCCTAAGCCGTGGTAAAACATAGCACCAGGTCGCTGGGAGGAACGGTGGTCTTCCATGCCCCCACAACATTCTGCACCTCGAACTGAGTTAAAACAACCAAGTTATTCAGCGCATCCTGAAAGGAGGCATCACTGTCACAAGCAGGTCATGTTGTCCTGTAGTTGAAGCTAGACTGGTTGTCCTGCCACATGTGCTGCTGTCCTTGTAGTGGCTATGGATTTTCTGCCCGTGCACACTTTGCCTCTCTGATGGCCCAGGAAAGCTTGGCCCTCACCACCTTGTCACTTGTTCTGAAGGCTGAGTCTCAGGTCTTCAGCAGTGCAAGAACCTTTGCAACTCTGTGAGTTTGCATAGTCTACCTCTTCTTGGCTGAGCAGTTGTTGCTCCTAGACAGTCACAATATTACTCTTACAGCTGACCAGAGCAGATTCAGCAGTGTAGAAATTTCATTAACTGAAATCTTTTGGCAAAGGTGGCATCCTATGACAGTGACACATTTAAAGTCACTGAGCTCATCAGTACAACCCACTCTACTGCCAATGCATAACTATGGAGATTGCATGGTTATGTGCTTAATTTTATCTGTTAGTAATGGGTATGGCTGAAACACCAACTCAGTAATTAGGAGGGGTGCCCACATACTTTTGGCTATATAGTGTATATCTGGTGGCTTCCGATGTATGTATTTTTTTTTTTTTGACCCAACCTGTGAGCTTTATGCATTTTATCATCTAAGCAGTGAATTTTGTTCTCTGGCCTGTCCTTTTGGGCATGAGCTGGATAGATTCGACATAGTACCAAAAAATTTGATTGAATGATAAATTATTTTATCATTTAAAAATATATTATACAAGGGTGAGCAGACTGCCTTCAATGACTCTTGTCCAAGAACTTAGTTTGTGTTCTCTAGCTAAACAGCTTCACAACTGGGTAGCAATACAAGGACAAATCGGCTGACTAATTATTCACTAGCTTCCAACCAAATTAGAGAATAAATAAGTACCTAACCATTTCAGCAAGAAAAATTACATAATTTCTATTGAACTTTGAGTCCCTGTTTGGTTTGTTATCAATTCTCTCACATGCAATCTCTGTAGCTGTGTAGTTTAAATATTTTCATTCCTGAAACTGGGACGTGATGAAATTGGGACAGAATCTCAGATGTTCCACCAGTTCTGAAGTTCCATCAAATTTTGACATGACACAGCCCTGACAGGTTTACTATTACAAACTTTTCAGGGAGACTCACAAAGGATGAAAAACATCACGCCATAAAGTACCGTTTTGTCCCGTCTTAACGAGCATGTTATTTTAACACTATCCAACATGGCTTTAAATTTTAAAATTTAACTTGTCCAAAGGAGGCCATCATTAGGCTGCAAAAACAAAGCAGACCTACAAAAGAGATAGCAGAAACTTTAGGAGAGGCCAAATCAAAAATTTGGTACATTCTAAAAAGGAATGCACCGGCAAGCTCAGCAACACCAAAAGGCCTGGAAGGCCATGGAAGATAACTAAAGTGGATCATCGCAAAATTCTTTCCTTGGTGAAAAAAAACCCCTTCACAAGTCAAAAACTCTCTGGAAGAGGTACACGTATCATTGTCAAAGTCTACAATCAAGAGACGCCTTCATGAATATAAATACAGAGGGTTTACCTCAAGATGCAAACTACTGGTAGCACTCAAGAACAAAAAGTCCAGATTAGACTTTGCTTTAAAAAATAAATAAATAAATAAATAATAATAAAAGCCTGCACAGTTCTGATACAAGATTAACTTGTACCCGAATGAAGAGAAGAGTATGGAGAACAAGCAAAAACAAGCAGCAACTGAACGCAGCTGCAATAAAGACCTGGCAAAGGATCTCAAGGGAGGCATTTGATGATGTCCATTTGTTCCGGACTGCAGGCAGTCATTGATTGCAAAAGATATGTATCCAAGTATAAAAAAATAATCCTAATACTTATGATATTGTTAGTCTGTCTAATTACATTTGAGCCTGTGAAAACTGAGGGACTGCATAAAAAATGATTAATTCCTAGATGGTTAATAAAATAATGTTCCTGCATTTGGCTGCATTAAACTATCCCTCAATTGTTACTAGTGTCCCTGTCCCTGCCACTTAGAAGCATCCTCATAGCATAATGCTTCCACCACCATGTTTCACCAAAGGGATGTTATTAGTCAGGTGATGCAGTGCTCGTTTTTCCACCAGACGCTGTGTTTGCTGTTCTGCCCAAAGAGTTCAATTTACGTGTCACCAGACCAGAGAATCTTTTCCCACATGTTGCCAGAGTCCTTTACATGTAGTTTAGCAAACTCTTTTACTCAACAGTGGTTTCCATCTTGCACCTCTGCAATGAAGACCTCAATTATGGCATGCTGCAGAGAGAGTGTTGTCTGCCCGACAGGTTCTCCCATCTCTGCACAGGACATTTGGTGCGACTCTTGGGTTCTTTCTTACCTCCCTGACCAAGGCACTTCTTTCCCAGATGCCCACTTTGGCCAGACAGCCAAGTCTAGGAAGATTCAAGGCTGAACCAAGCTTCTTCCATTTCAAAATTATTGAGGCCGTTGTGGTTCTGGGAACACTCAAAACCTTAAAAAATCTTTTATATCCTTGCCCTGATCTATGCCTTGCCACAGTTTGATTGTGGAGATCCACAGACAGTTGCTTGGACTTAATGGGTTGGCTTTGGACCCGACAATGGGCCCTTACAGACCCTGGTGAGTACCTTTGCAAACTATGGTAAAATGACTTCTACGTAATAGAGTCAGTACAAAATCATTTTAGATTTCCAAACATTAGTTTTTCAGCACAAAATTAAAATGTTACAGAAAAATGTGTGTACATCAGTAAAGAAAGCAGCATATCACACAAGAGACCACATTTCAGCCAAAAAATAATAATGAACGCTGCTGAGTTTTGCTGCAAATATAAGAAGCAAGTGTGATAGTCAGTCTCCAGAAGCACTGTAGCTGGTTCTGCAATATGTGCAGTAAACCACACTAGCTAATTTCCTTATAAAACCGCACCAATTATTCCTGAGAGTACAATTTTTTTTAAAGTGTCATCACACCAAATATTGTCTTTTATTCATTTATTACTGTTTACTGCTCATAATAGTATTTTTTTTAATGTAGACACATTTCATTTCATTATTTTTGAAGGCATTTTTGCTCTACAGCATTTCTTTGCATGTGCCCAAGACTTTTGTACAGTACAGTATATATACAGTCATGTGAAAAAATAAGTAAACCCCATGGAAACTGTTTTCTGAACATATTTGGACAAGCAAACATTTGATCCTCTTTGAAACTATTAATAAAGTATCAATTGACAAAATTGGTATTCTTTGGTAATTTTCACAATTTAAATTAAAAAAAAAAAAAAAAAAAAGAGAGATCAGTCCCATGGAAAAAGTAAGTACACCCCTATATTTATCATACCTTAAAATCCATAAAATTAGAGTCAGGTGTTCAAGATTGAGTGCCAGTGATTAGAACCTGTACAGGTGGGAGTACAGGTGGAACCTATCTTATATATACACCTCTCATATCTAGTGTCTGGTTTGTTATTGAGGTGTGTGGTGTTATCATGCCAAGAGCTAAAGAGTTCTGCAAGGCCTTGTGGATGCCTCAGAGTCTGGCAAGGGATTTAAAAAGATATCCAAATTATTTAAAATACATCATTCCACTGTAACTAAAATCATCTAAAAAGGTGGTGCAGATTTTGTCCAGGACTCTCCACCTCAGCAAATTCAGCTCAAGAGCAGACCACCTGATGCAAAAATAAGTCTCCAAGAACCCCAAAATTTAATCATAGGATCTGTTAGTAAGTCTTGAACTGTTGGTATCAAAGTGCATGCATCTACAATCAGAAAGAGACTGAACAAATTTGACGTGCAGGTGTGCCAGGAAAAAGTCTTTGCTGTCTAAAAAGAACATTAGAGCAAGACTACAGTTTGACAATAAGCATACAGGCAAAGAGCAGGCCTTTTGAAATAATGTGCTCTGGACAGACAAATGAACAATTTGTACAGTACAGCATCAGAATGGATTTAAAATTGATTAAAACAATCAATATGTGAATGTAGTGTAAACTTTCAGCTTTAATTCAAGGGTTTTAACAAAAATATTACATTAACCATTCAGGCATTACAGCCAGTCCCTCCAGTTTCACAGGCTTAAAAGTAATTGGACAACTGACTGATTTCATGGCCAGGTGTGACCTGTTTCTTCGTTATTTCGTGACAAATTAAGCCAAGTTCTTTGGCCACAATAACAGCAAACATGCTTTTCAGGAGAAGCACCTCATGCCTACTGTGAAGCACAGTGGTGGAAATGTTATGGTTTGGGGTTGCTTCACTCTCTCAAGGACTGGACAGCTTGCATTCATTGATTCAACTATGAATTCTGAATCACATCAAAAGAGTGCTTGAAGATAATGTGATGCCATCTGTCCAAAAGTTTAACCGAAAGTGGACTTTTCAACAGGATAAATGATCCTAAGCACACCAGAAAATCCGGATTTGAAACCCATCGAAATGTTGTAGGGGGATTTGAAACTGGCAGTACATGCAAGAAAACCCTCAAACATCTTGCAACTGAAAGAATATTGCATGGAAGAGTGGTAAAAATTCCATCAAGACGATGTCAGAGACTGGTGGACAATTATGCAAAATGCCAACAAGAAGTTATTTCTGCTAAAGGAGGCAATACTAGCTTCAAAGACCATGAGGGTACTTACTTTTTCCACAGAAGAATATAAAAAATTTATATTGATATTTCTGTTGAATAAATGATTGAAAAAGCTATTTTTCCTTGTGGTTTTCTTAGAATGTATCAACTTTATTAAAAGGCACCGTTTCAAAGATGATCAAATGTTTGCTTGTCCAAATGTGTCAAAAAAGCCAACAATTTCCATGGGGTATACCTTCACAACTTCTGACCAATCAGATTCGAGAATTCAACCAAATGGTGGTACTAATTATTTTTTAATGTATATCAAGTTTAGCTCACATATCTGGAGGTGGAACTGCACACACACTGCTGCCTTCTCTGTGTTTGTCAAAAACCTTGTCGCCAGTCAACAAACAAGTGTTTGTTTGGCAGTAACCTTTATTTAACAAGGATAAAAAATTTGGAGATAAAATCTCTTTTACAAGAATGACCTGGCCAAGAAGGTAACAAAATTACAGCAACTATTAAACACACAGCAACACTTAAAACAGTTAGAAAAAACTGCCCCTGCCGAGGTAGGGGAAATAAGAAAACAAGGTGTTTCATCTTTCCATTCAAATCGAGAGGGTTACAGACCCATGTTTTAGGTGTTTATGCTCAGTGGTTTTGAGCAGTCAGATTCTTTGAAATGCTGGCTACAGATGTATGTGCTACCTCTTAAAATGTTCATCCTGGCATACAGCACAAATTTCTTTCTCTCACAAGTACAGTGGTGGGAAATGAGAGAATGCTTTAATAATTATCTGTGGACTTTGGGATAATGCAGTGATTGAGAGTAGGGTTGGCGATATTGAAAAAAAAAGTGTGATTTTTTTTCAACTTTATGAACGATTGTTGATTACGATTCGTTTTGTTTTTACATAATGCAGTTGAAAAATTACAATTTATTTACAAAGTGTTCTATTTATTAGAATGGACTTCAGAAAAATAGTAACAGCACCATCTATAGCAAATAGTACAAACAATGGTTCTGATAAATAAAGGGTATTATAAAAAAAACATTATTTACACTATTTTACAGCTGTTACTATTTTTGCACAACTTGGTGAACCCTTTTTCTCAACAGGGTAAATAGGGACTATGTCTTTCATTGTTACGCCACGGCCAGCAGATGGCACTGCGGCACGGCCTCTGACTGGTCACGTGACTCTTGTTTTCGTTCGCTTCCCGCTTGGACATTGAATTAAGTTTGATCATGTCTCTGATTTGCCCCAGGTGTCCATGTTTTCGTTTGATTAGGTTTGCTATTTAAACCCCCCGTGTGACTGCGCACTTCGCGCAGTATTATAGTTGGTATAGTTTGTACCAAACGTCTGATGCGGTTCCCGTTTGTTTGATTACGATAGTGAATGCGTTAGCATGTTAAGCGGCCTGGTTTCATGCCCTGCTCTAGTTTCAAGCCACAATACCAGTTTCTTGTTTTCCTGGTGAAGACCACGTTTCCGGTGTTTGTCTGCTGTTAATAAAGACTTTGACCTGCACCTGCATCCGCCTCCTGTCCCGATACGTAACATTCGTGAAATCAAATGTCACTGCAACTGAGAAGTCGACTTGGGGTATTCTTCTCAAATCTGTGTTCCTTCCCAGTTTACAAAGTGACGTCAAATCAACATGGCTATGACCATCATCAGAAATAAACAAAGTAAAACTTCTTACCTTTAAATGAGTTACAGTGAGGGAAAAAAGTATTTTGTCCGTTTGCCCACTGACAAAGAAATGATCCGTCTATAATTTTAATGGTAGATTTATTTGAACAGTGAGAGACAGAATAACAACAAAAAAATCCAGAAAAACGCACGTGAAAAATGTTATAAATTGATTTGCATTTTAATGAGGGAAATAAGTATTTGACCCCTCTGCAAAACATGACTTAGTACTTGGTTTATAAACCCTTGTTGGCAATCACAGAGGTCAGACGTTTCTTGTAGTTGGCCACCAGGTTTGCACACATCTCAGGAGGGATTTTGTCCCACTCCTCTTTGCAGATCTTCTCCAAGTCATTAAGGTTTCGAGGCTGACGTTTGGCAACTCGAACCTTCAGCTCCCACCACAGATTTTCTATGGGATTTAGGTCTGGAGACTGCCTAGGTCACTCCAGGACCTTAATGTGCTTCTTCTTGAGCCACTCCTTTGGTGCCTTGGCCGTGTGTTTTGGGTCATTGTCATGCTGGAATGCCCATCTATGACCCATTTTCAATGCCCTGTCTGAGGGAAGGAGGTTCTCACCCAAGATTTGACGGTACATGGCCCCGTCCATCGTCCCTTTGATGCGGTGAAGTTGTCCTGTCCCCTTAGCAGAAAAAAAACCCCAAAGCATAATGTTTCCACCTCCATGTTTGACAGTGGGGATGGTGTTCCAGGGGTCATAGGCAACATTCCTCCTCCTATAAAACACGGTGAGTTGAGTTGATGCCAAAGAGCTCCATTTTGGTCTCATCTGACCACAACACTTTCACCCAGTTGTCCTCTGAATCATTCAGATGTTCATTGGCAAACTTCAGACGGGCATGTATATGGGCTTTCTTGAGCAGCGGACCTTGCGGGGGCTGCAGGATTTAGTCCTTCACGGCGTAGTGTGTTACCAATTGTTTTCTTGGTGACTATGGTCCCAGCTGCCTTGAGATCATTGACAACATCCTCCCGTGTAGTTCTGGGCTGATTCCTCACTGTTCTCATGATCAATGCAACTCCACGAGGTGAGATCTTGCATGGAGCCCCAGGCCGAGGGAGATCGACAGTTCTTTTGTGCTTCTTCCATTTGCGAATAATCGCACCAACTGTTGTCCCCTTCTCACCAAGCTGCTTGGCAATGGTCTTGTAGCCCATTCCAGACTTGTGTAGGTCTATAGTCTTGTCCCTGACATCCTTGGAGAGCTCTTTGGTCTTGGCCATGGTGGAGAGTTTGGAATCTGATTGATTGATTGCTTCTGTGGACAGGTGTCTTTTATACAGGTAACAAACTGATATTAGGAGCACTCCCTTTAAGAGTGTGCTCCTAATCTCAGCTCGTTACCTGTATAAAAGACACCTGGGAGCCAGAAATCTTTCTGATTGAGAGGGGGTCAAATACTTTTTTCCCTCATTAAAATGCAAATTAATTTATAAAATTTTTGACATGCGTTTTTCTGGATTTTTTTGTTGCTATTCTGTCTCTCAGTGTTCAAATAAATCTACCATTAAAATTATAGACTGATCATTTCTTTGTCAGTGGGCAAACGTACAAAATCAGCAGGGGATCAAATACTTTTTTCCCTCACTGTATATATATATATATATATATATATATATATATATATATATATATATATATATATATATACACATATATATACATACACACACACACACACACACACACACACACAACCAATCAAAAGTTTAAACTAATTATTTTTATTCCACATTTTAGAATACTAATAAAGATATCAAACCTATGGAATATCACAAAGAGAACTCTGGGAATTATGTTGTGATAAAAAATCCAAAATTAATCAAATTAATTTAGTATTATAAAAAGCAGATACTCCCTTTGCAGAGAATTTCCAGGAATGTATTCTTGGTATTTTCTCAATCAATTGAGGAATCACCCCGAGATGCTTTTTAGATGAGTTTAGATGAGTTCCCACCTATACTGGACACTTATTGGCTGCTTTTCGGAATATTTTGCTCAAAGTCATCCATGAAAAAAAAACATTTTTCTGTAAATAAAATGTTCATTAATGAATATGAGAAATTAATATGTTGATACAATTATATTTTTTAAACCGATTTCAAACTTTTAAATCATACACCTTCAGACCAAATGATGTTTAAGATCATGAGAATTTCAGTCAAGTGTCTCCCAAGTTTTGACTGGTAGTGTGTGTGTGTGTGTGTATGTATGTATATATATATATATATATATATATATATATATATATATATATATATATATATATATATATATATATATATATATATATATACATACATATACATATATATACAGTGAGGGAAAAAAGTATTTGATCCCCTGCTGATTTTGTACGTTTGCCCACTGACAAAGAAATGATCAGTCTATAATTTTAATGGTAGTTGTATTTGAACAGTGAGAGACAGAATAACAACAAAAAAATCCAGAAAAACGCATGTCAAAAATGTTATAAATTAATTTGCATTTTAATGAGGGAAAAAACTATTTGACCCCCTCTCAATCAGAAAGATTTCTGGCTCCCAGGTGCCTTTTATACAGGTAACGAGCTGAGATTAGGAGCACACTCTTAAAGGGAGTGCTCCTAATATCAGTTTGTTACCTGTATAAAAGACACCTGTCCACAGAAGCAATCAATCAATCAGATTCCAAACTCTCCACCATGGCCAAGACCAAAGAGCTCTCCAAGGTTGTCAGGGACAAGATTGTAGACCTACACAAGTCTGGAATGGGCTACAAGACCATTGCCAAGCAGCTTGGTGAGAAGGTGACAACAGTTGGTGCGATTATTCGCAAATGGAAGAAGCACAAAAGAACTGTCAATCTCCCTCGGCCTGGGGCTCCATGCAAGATCTCACCTCGTGGAGTTGCATTGATCATGAGAACAGTGAGGAATCAGCCCAGAACTACACGGGAGGATGTTGTCAATGATCTCAAGGCAGCTGGGACCATAGTCACCAAGAAAACAATTGGTAACACACTACGCCGTGAAGGACTGAAATCCTGCAGCGCGCGCAAGGTCCGCTGCTCAAGAAAGCACATATACATGCCCGTCTGAAGTTTGCCAATGAACATCTGAATGATTCAGAGTACAACTGGGTGAAAGTGTTGAGGTCAGATGAGACCAAAATGGAGCTCTTTGGCATCAACTCAACTCGCCGTGTTTGGAGGAGGAGGAATGCTGCCTATGACCCCTGGAACACCATCCCCACCGTCAAACATGGAGGTGGAAACATTATGCTTTGGGGGTGTTTTTCTGCTAAGGGGACAGGACAACTTCACCGCATCAAAGGGACGATGGACGGGGCCATGTACCGTCAAATCTTGGGTGAGAACCTCCTTCCCTCAGACAGGGCATTGAAAATGGGTCGTGGATGGGTATTCCAGCATGACAATGACCCAAAACACACGGCCAAGGCAACAAAGGAGTGGCTCAAGAAGAAGCACATTAAGGTCCTGGAGTGACCTAGGCAGTCTCCAGACCTAAATCCCATAGAAAATCTGTGGAGAGAGCTGAAGGTTCGAATTGCCAAACGTCAGCCTCGAAACCTTAATGATTTGGAGAAGAACTGCAAAGAGGAGTGGGACAAAATCCCTCCTGAGATGTGTGAAAACCTGGTGGCCAACTACAAGAAACGTCTGACCTCTGTGATTGCCAACAAGGGTTTTTAAACCAAGTACTAAGTCATGTTTTGCAGAGGGGGTCAAATACTTATTTCCCTCATTAAAATGCAAATCAATTTATAACATTTTTGATATGCGTTTTTCTGGATTTTTTTGTTGTTATTCTGTCTCTCACTGTTCAAATAAATCTACCATTAAAATTATAGAATGATCATTTCTTTGTCAGTGGGCAAACGTACAAAATCAGCAGGGGATCAAATACTTTTTTCCCTCACTGTATATATATATATATATATATATATATGTGTGTGTGTGTGTGTGTGTGTGTATATATATATATATACACACACACACACACACACACACACACATATATACATATATACATACATATATACATACATACATACATACATACACATATATACATACACACACACACATACACACATTTTCACCAGACAACAGTATTAACTCAAGAAATCCAGAAATATAAAGAATTCACAACATTAAAGTCCATAAATAAAGTTATATGTAATAAAGTGTAATAAGGTAACGCAAGGAAGCAGCTGAAATCCGTAAGTAATTATACCTCCTATCTGTGCAAATTAATATTGATGGTAAATTGATGGTCTATAAAAAGGTTTTTCGTTACCCAGGTGTTGCACAAGAAACATCTCATTATGGGTAAAAGAAAAGAGCTCTCCCAAGACCTTCGCAAACTTATTGCTGCAAAACATGTTGATGGAATCGGATACAGACGTATTTCAAAACTTCTGAATCCTCCAGTAAGCACCACTGGGGCCATTATCCGCAAGTGGAAGCAACATCACTCCGTCATCAAACGGCCACGCACAGGAGCTCGTAGCAAGACCAGGGAGTCAGAAGAATAGTCAGAAGAGTAGCCCAAGAGTCAAGGACCACTCAGAAAGAGATCCACAAACACTTGGAGGCAGCAGGTACCATTCTCACAGAGAAAACAATAGGCAGTGTTCTCCACTGCCCACGAGACTCCATTACTAAAGAAAAGGCATGTCTCAATAATTTTTTCCTGTGGCATTCCACTTTATTACACAACTTTATTTATGGACTTTAATGTTTGGATTTCTTTGTACATGTGGATTTCTTGAGTTAATACTGATGTCTGGTGAAAATTTCATGTGAATAGCCTCATTGGAAATATATTTACTGAAAAAATGACGACGCATTCAATACTTATTTCCCCCACTGCGTGTATGTCACGAGAACTGATACTTCGGTATCAACATTCTTAAAACGTGGCAGTACTTGTTTTCCTGCAGTAGCGTAGGTACTTGGTGATGAAGGTACCGCGGTTGCAATTCTTCTGGAACTGATGAGGGCAGCATATACACGCAAGTGTTTTAGTAAGTCCACAAGTGGTAAAAAAGAAGAACAATGCCTACAAGGACACAGGAAAAAATATAGAAGATGGCGATAAGTTTAGCTCCGACCCGACTCGTTGAGAGGAAAGATGGTACAAGTCAAATATGGAAACACTTCGCATTCGAGGCGGATGACAACAAACATATAATTGATGCTCTGAAGCCAGTGTGCAACCGATGCTATCGTTCATTTCAAACAAAGCGAGGAAACACCTGGAATTTGACGAAGCACCTGAAAGACGGGCCATATATTGTGTTTGTTTGAGCCAGCTGGCATTGTTGCCATGAAACCAGCTAACGTTATGCTCCATGTAAAGTTTACAGTAGCCAGTTATTTGTTAACGATGCTAACGCATTGCAATGTTACAAACTACCTCCTAATGGGCCTCCATGCATCGCCACTCAGTCTGTGTCCTGTCAGCAAAATGTAGCCTAACGTCACAAATAATTATAGAAATGTTAATGGTTTTAATAAATCATTTTGGCATGCCACCATATCAGTGAATTTAAACTAATGCTTGCATTCAGAGTATAAGGGGGTGTGTGTGTGTGTGTGTGTGTGTATGCATGCACGCGTTTAGGAGTGCACCTTGGCACTTGTAGCCTCCACTGTTTTATTAGTTATTGTCAGACAGTGTTTGATGATAAAAAAAAAAAAATCCCCCTCTCTCTCTTTTTGCCAGTATCAGCCAGAGGAGGATGTCCTCCAGGAAAGTTTTTAATTTAACTTTTTTATTTTATTACCACACTGTGGTATCGAGTATCGTGTACTTTTGGTGGTATCGGTACCGACTACTAGATTTTTGGTATCGTGACATCCCTAGTATATACACTTATATACACACATACAATTTGAAAATAGCATTAAAACAGTAATTCAAATTAACAAAATTAATCATGAAAATCAGCCAGCACTAATTCAGAGTTGTTACTGCTGCAGTGTTCACTATCTCGGCTAAAGTTTTGAAAGACTACTACATATACTTCCCCATTCAAAAACACAGAAGTGTACAATTCCAGCACTGGAGTTAAATAAGGGAATGCAGGGGAATTTTCTGCTCGAGAAGTGTTGCTAGGACAGTTTTGATGTTCTATGTCTGCGGCGGAAGACCTTGCACACCTAAATTTTATAACATTTTCATATTTGCAATCATGCTGACAGAGAAGAAAAAGAAAAAAAATACTAAGAGTATACTCACCTGCTCATATATCTCAATGGCTTTTGGATACTGCTCCAGCTGAGCTGCATAAGCAGCAACTTTAAGCAGACACTTGTTAGCTGAGCTATGAGAGAATCACTGATAGTCATTACGATTCATCTCAGCATAAAATAAACAATACATAATCACACAATCAGCACCCCAGACAGAATCCGAAATCATGTCCTTTGTTCATATACACACACACATTATTTATATATATATATTTATATATATATATATATATATATATATATATATATATATATATATATATATATATATATATATATATACACACACACACACACACACACACACACACACAGTGTAAATTTGCTGTCCCCTCAAAATAACTCAATACACAGCCGTTAATGTCTAAACCGCTGGCAACAAAAGTGAGTACACCCCTAAGTGAAAATATCCAAATTGGGCCCAAAGTGTCAATATTTTGTGCAGCCACCATTATTTTCCAGCACTGCCTTAACCCTCTTGGGCATGGCGTTCACCAGAGCTTCAAAGGTTGCCACTGGAGTCCTCGTCCACTCCTCCATGATGACATCACGGAGCTGGTGGATGTTAGAGACCTTGTGCTCCTCCACCTTCCATTTGAGGATGCCCCACAAATACTAAATAGGGTTACCTTCACCCTCACCTTCTTTAGAAAGGCAGTGGCAGTCTTGGAGGTGTGTTTGGGGTCGTTATTATGCTGGAATACTGCCCTGCGGCCCAGTCTCCGAAGGGAGGGGATCATACTCTGCTTCAGTATGTCACAGTACATGTTGGCATTCATGGTTCCCTCAATGAACTGTAGCTCCCCAGTGCAGGCAGTACTCATGCAGCCCCAGACCATGACACTCCCTCCACCATGCTTGACTGTAGGCAAGACAGACTTGTCTTTGTACTCCTCACCTGCTTGCCGCCACACACGCTTGACACCATCTGAACCAAATAAGTTTATCTTGGTCTCATCAGACCACAGGACATGGTTCCAGTAATCCATGTCCTTAGTCTGCTTTTCTTCAGCAAACTGTTTGCGGGCTTTCTTGTGCATCATCTTTAGAAGAGGACGACAGCCATGCAGACTAATTCGATGCAGTGTGCGGCGTATGGTCCGAGCACTGACAGGCTGACCCCCCACCCCTTCAACCTCTGCAGCAATGCTGGCAGCACTCATACGTCTATTTCCCAAAGACAACCTCTGGATATGACGCTGAACACATGCACTCAACTTCTTTGGTCGACCATGGCAAGGCCTGTTCTGAGTAGAACCTGTCCTGTTAAACAGCTGTATGGTCTTGGCCACCATGCTGCAGCTCAGTGTCAAGGTCTTGGCAATCTTCTTATAGCCTAGGCCATATTTATGTAGAGCAACAATTCTTTTTTTCAGATCCTCAGAGAGTTCTTTGCCATGAGGTGCCATGTTGAACTTCCAGTGACCAATATGAGGGAGTGTGAGAGCGATGACACCTGAGACCTTGTAACACTAACAAGTCACATGACACCGGGGAGGGAAAATGGCTAACTGGGCCCAATTTGGACATTTTCACTTAGGGGTGTACTCACTTTTGTTGCCAGCGGTTTAGACATTAATGGCTGTGTGTTGAGTTATTTTGAGGGGACAGCAAATTTACACTGTTATACAAGCTGTACACTCACTACTTTACATTGTAGAAAAGTGTCATTTCTTCAGTGTTGTCACATGAAAAATTATAATCAAATATTTACAAAAATCTGAGGGGTTTACTCACTTTTGTGAGATACTGTAGAGATATATATATATATATATATATATATATATATATATATATATATATATATATATATATATATATATATATATATATATATATATACAAATATATATTTTGTTTGTCTTGGTTTGTTTTTTTTCTTTTTTTTTTTTACACACACACACACACGTGTATGTTAGGGCTGGGCGATATATGGTATCAGTACTTAGCAACGGTAAACCTTTATTGGGTAACAATAGAAAAAATGTTCGGTGTAATGCTTCATAAAATGTCAACAGAAATGAAGTTTGGTTGCATGAACAACCCTCAAGCGTGCGCCAGCCCTGGATCATAAGCCGCCTATCAAGTGCCTTGATAAAGGAGTGTGCTATGAATAACAAGCAATCAGCCAATAAGTTGCGTATCTGTGGGGTTCGGTTACACCATCGCCATGTGACATTAGAATACATGACCACATGCGAAAATGAATTCAGTGCCTGCTGAGGAGATTGTGGAAAAAGGACATGTCAGCTCGCCAGTTTTTTTGGTTTGTTTTAATCTGACCAACATCAGAACACTGTTGTGTAAGCGTTGCAAAAAAACATCCCAGCCAAATGTAGAGAAACAAGCTGCGAGAGACTTGTAGTGCACATGCGCAGTGCTCCGCACATGTACAGTGCGTGTGACTCAAAAGAGGCAAAGAAGAAATGTGACATTTTACCGCTCTTCTTGTTTTGTGTCAGAGATGTCAGCTCTGGGGAAGACAGTGAGTGTCCGCAAAGCAGGAGCTTGACTCGTCAGACGCAGACCTCAGCACAGGGTTATCCGGAAGTGTTAAAGTGGAAGTTTTATACGAGGCTAGGCTAACTATGCTAACAGGCTGAGCACAAACCAGAGCATGAGGAGTCACAGGACTCTCCCTTAAAGTTTGCATTGATTGTTCTAAGTTTACACTTTTACATTTGCACACATTCTGTAACATTTTATTTATTCAAGTTCAAGAGTTTCTTTAATACTTATTTAATCTTCAAATAAGATAAGATATTTGTTTAAATTCTATTTTGTTTTTGACTTAAAACTAAAATTATTTGTTGTTTGCCTTAATAAAGAGGGTAAATTAAATTAAGCCTTTTTTTCCTATTGCTTTTTTTAAACTGCTGTTTAAAAAAAAAAAATCTAAGTTTATCAATAATTATCGATACCGAATGATATGAAACATTATATTGTGATACATTTTTTTAGCTGTACCACCCAGCCCTAGTGTATGTAAGGTTCAGCAATAAATGCCATAGTGATTCACAAATAAACGTGTGCTAACCTTGTGGACTCCTCTCCTTTGTAGTAATCTGCTGCTTGCTCATAGTGAGCTATAGCCTGAAAAAGATAACTAAAATGTCAGGTGATGTTTATAAACATTTGTGAACATTGGAGAATGTTCCTCAGTTTGTTTATGCTTTTTTGGCAATTACAATGACACTTAAGCCCAAAAAACTACTGATGTCTTTCATTTCTGCCCATCTAAAACTGACTTGCTGCCCCAACCACGTACAATGGCGACCACCTATGTATATTGTGTCCCATTAAAAAAAATCTCACATTTAATAAATTTTTTTTTTTTTTTTTTTAGCTATTTGTAGAAAACAGACCTTGTTTTCAAATAGGCTGTGGCATACAATGAGGGCAATGCAATTCTGCAGAAACATTAAGCAATGCAGCATGCCACCATGGCTCTGCAATACCATGTTTTAGACCTTATGTGACTTATGGACTTGTGCACTGAATCCAGAACACAGGGGGTGGAGCACTAATTTGTGCTTTCTTGTACTGGTATATTACAAATATCTGTACTAACTGCCAGGTTATTATAAACATAAACTCCCATTGTATATGAGTCACAAAGTTAATTAAGCCAACAGGAATTTCACTCCTACAGTCACTGATACAGTTGGACACACTCAACTAATTCGGCTGTCGTTTGTGGGCAGGGCTCATTATTGCCAGTTTGTGCTCACATTCCTTAAAGCCATGGATCGATGGCACAATTCAAAATGTCACTTTTGTGCACAAAAGTTTGCAAAATGGTAGGCACTAGGTTCATTCGTTTTTTCCCCTTTTCCCATTTTTCAATTTTCTTTGGTACCTACACACAAGCCATAAAGAACAGCTCTTTTGGATGCATGGCTTGTCATCGTGCAGGAATACCTGCAAACAATTTCTTGAATAAAAGATTTTTAGCCATAGAGGTCAGTATGGGACGTGCAATTATTGCAATGCTCTCAGTGCACGCACTAATACCACTGAGGGAATTACATAGCTCCAGTCCAACGAAAGTCTGGTTTTATATATCAATAGCTATAACTAAGTAAAATTAGCATAACAAAATGAACTAAATATCCTAAATCAAACAGGCTATGCTTTTTGTAACTCGGTCATACTCAAAATATCTGTAAAAACTATGTATAAAACATTACCCAGCCCCTGGGTCCTCCCATTACCCGCAAAGTATATTTTAGATCTTTGAAAAAAGATCAATTATGGTACGGTTTAGCCCCTAAAACTGTGAGCATAACAAGATCATTCTTATGAACAGAACCCATACTGAAGCAGAACATCTTACCTTATCAATGTCAACTAGTTCTGTTTCATAGATCTCTGCAATGGTCACATGATGCTTTGCTGCAATTGTGAAACGACCCTACAATTGAAGACAGATTTCTGAATAAAACAGTTCACATTTATATACAGTCTCCTCTGAAAGTATTGGAATGACAAGGCCAATTTATTTGTTTTTGCTATACACTGAAGACAATGTATATGCTTTCAGATCAAAAGATGAACATGGGATGATGGATCAGAATTTTAGCTTTCATTTTCTGATATTTACATCTAGATGTGTTAAACAACTTGGAACATGGCACTTTTGTGGCAGACCACCCAATTTGTAGGTGAGCAAAAGTAATGGAACAGACACTTAACATAAATAGAATTAAATAACTCTTAATATTTGGTTGCATATCCCTTGCTTGCAATCTGCAGCAAACCAGTGACCCACTGGCATAACAAAACTGTTGCATTTTTGTTTTGTGATGCTTTTTTAGGCTTTACCACAGCCTCTTTCAACTGTTTATTTCAGGGGGTTTCTCCCTTCAGTCTCCTCTTCAGGAGGTCTGAAGACTGACCTGGCCAATATAAAACCTTCCACTTTTGTGAAGGCCTTTGTTGTGTTGGCAGTGCTTTTTGGGTCATTCTTTTGCTATATGTTGAAGTTCCTCCCAATTAAACTGGATGCATTTCTCTGTAAATTGGAAGACAGATTGTTTTGTTGACTTCTGAATTCCTTCTGCTGCTACCATCATGAGTTACATCAATAAAGATTAGTGAGCCCATTCCAGAAGCAGACATGCAAGCCCAAGCCTCCACCTCCACCATGCCTGAGTGATGAGCTTGTACGTTTTGGATCAAGAGCAGATTGAAGCAGAATGATGGATGGTGATACCGTCACCACTGCCCTGTGGAGGTCGTTGGTGATGTCACTAAATGTTGTTTTTGGGTTTTTCTTCACAGCTCTCAACATTTCTGTCAACAATTACTGTTGTTTAACTAGGCAAATCTGTTGTTAGAATGCCAGTGGTTTCTTTCTTTTTCCAAGACATTCTAAATTGTTGTATTGACTATGCCCAGTGTTTGTACAAATGGCTCCAATTGATTTTTCCTCTTTTCTCAGCTTCAAAATGGTTTGCTTTTCTCCCAAAGTTCTCTGGTCTTCATGTTGGTTCATACTTTTTAACAACAAATGCAGTCTTCACATGCAAAACCTAGGGCTTAAACCAAGAGTAGATATTCAGAGGTATTAATTCTTTAAACAATCAATCTAACAGGGCACACCTGTGCAGCAAGAAACATCCAAGTCACATGTTCCAATATTTTTGATCACTTGAAAAAATGGCTGGGTTCAAATAAATGGTGCCATGTTCTAAGTTGTTTAACACATCTAGATGTAAATATCTTTTTGGCAACAAAACCAACCTAGTATAGAACAGAATGTAAAATATAACAGAATGCCCCTCTGGTGGTGAAATGGTTAGATGTTATAAATACACCGATCAGCCACAACTTTTTTTTTTTTTTTTTAAAAACACTGAAAGGTGAAGTGAATAACATTAATTATCTCATTACAATAGGCACCTGTCAAGGGGTGGGAGCAAGTGAACAGTCAGTTCTTGACGATGTGTTGGAAGCAGGAAAAATAGGCAAGCATAAAGATCTGAGCGACTCTGACAAGAGCCAAATTGTGAGGGCCAGACGATTGAATCAGAGCATCTCCAAAATGGCTGGTCTTGTGAGGTGTTCCCAGTATGCAGTGGTTAGTACCCATTAAAAGTGGTCCAAGGAAAGACAATCAGTGAACCGGTGACAGGGTCATGGGCTCATTGATGTGCATGGAGGCTAGCTTGTCTGGTCTGATCCCACAGAAGAGCTACTGTAGCACAAATTGCAGAAAAAGTTCATGCTGTCCATGAGAGAAAGATGTCAGAACACAGAGCATTGCTGCTTGTTGCATATTGGGCTGCATAGCTGCAGTCCGGTCTGAGTGCCCAGCAACTGAAGAAGGTGGCCTGGTCTGATGAAATCAAATTTTCTTTTAAATCATGTGGATGCCCGGGTGAGTGGACGTCACTTACCTGGGGAAGAGATGGCACCAGGATGCACTATGGGAAGAAGGCAAGCTGGCAGAGGCTCTGGGAAAGTTTGGGTCCTGGCATTAAGATGTTATTTTGACACGTACCTACATTTTGCAGACCAAGAACATCCCTTCAAGGCAATGGTATTCCCTATTGGCAGTGGCCTACTTCAGCAGGATAATGCACCCTGCCAAACTGCAAAAAACTATTCCAGAATGGTTTGAGGAACATGACAGAGTCCAAGGTGTTGACTTGGCCCCCAAATTCCCCAGATCTTTCCCAGTCTGATCAAGTATCTGTGGGATGTGCTGTAAAAACAAGACCAAACCATGGAGGCCTCACCTCGCACCTTACAGAACACTAACGTCTTGGTGCCAGATACCACAGCACACCTTCAGAGGTCTTGTGGATTTCTTGCCACGATGGGTCAGAGCTGTTTTGTAGGCACATGGGGGACCTACACAATATTAGGCAGGTGGTTTTAATGTTATGGCTGATCGGTGTGTATTACATTGTGCAATGTCATTAGTATTAAAAAAAATACATCACTTCAGCCACATATCTAAGTGTAAATACAACAACATTATGATGAGTTTCATATCAAACACCTTGAAAAACAACTTTCTTTATCTCAGTTTCTGATTTAACACTACTGAGTTCTATCTCTAAAACTAATTCTAAATCTAGTTACAAGATCAGAAACAATATAATTTAGCTATGTTGAAAAAGAAACAACAGATGACTGTTCAGTTGCATTGATTAAAGTTAAATAAAGACTCACCATATCTGTGTAAATCTCGATTGCCCTAATCAGGCAGTTAATGGCCTCTGTAGAGATAGAAGGTAGCAAGTGAGTTACAGGTAACTTTTTTTTTTCCCCAAACAGGTAAACTCTACTAAGAAGATGAGTAACCTTTATTTACAATGCCTTTATACACCTTTAAGAAGTACAAAAAATGTGTCCATATTTCTGGAAACAACGTTCACACTTGATCCTAATTCTCAAGTCTGTATCAATGATTGATTCTGGGCTTATTCTGAAGGTTTGATTTCCTTCTGAACTGTGGAACTGACCTTTAATACATCAGATCAACAGAACAACAGTTACATATCTTTATTGTTCTTATGTTTATTTGTTGTTTTAGTGTTTATTTACTTTTGCACTAAGCAAAGGTTTAAATAAAGATTTCCAGTTTAAACTACTCGCTTATATAAAATAAATCAGCATTTTGTGAATTTAAGTCACTTGCATTTAATTGTTTTCTTTAATCTGTATATCTAGAAGTCATTATGCCTTCTCTGCAAACCTGTAAACATACTGCCATTTTAAAACCTGAAACACGGTCAATCAATCTTGTTATTCAACGCCCAGCCTCAGGATCCCTTTCAGACATGATAGCACACTATCTACAGCAGGTCACTTATAATTAACCTCAAACCAATGTTTTCAAGTGAGCCTGAGTTCAAAAGTAGGCCTTACAAATTTACCAATCATTCAGTACAAATGACTAGGGGGTGTAATCATACACTACAGTCATGATTAGATTCACAATGCTGGCTTCATGATTCACGATTCAATTCAATTCTCAATATTTTAAACATAATAATAATAATAATAATAATAATAATAATAAACTTTATTTTATAAAGCTCCTTTAAAGCAGCTTCTCAAAGCACTGCACACAAAATAAGCAGTACACAGAAAAATATAACATATAAAAGTTAATAAGTTCAACAACGTTAATAATAATAATAATAATAATAATAATAATAATAAAAGAAGACATCAACAGTCAAATGCAAGTTTAAAAAAGTGCATCTTAAGTTGAGCTTTAAAAATGCCAAAAGGTCTGAGCTTCCCTAAGTTCGAGAGGAAGAGAGTTCCAAAGGGAAGGAGCACAGAGAGAAAGAGTTTTGAACATATTGCAATTTGTTGTTTGTGGATTTAGAAACTCCAGCTAAAACGGCATTACAGTAATCCAATTGAGTGACAACAAATGAGTTAATAAGCTTTTCAGCCACAGAGAAGTTTAGCACAGGGCACAGTCTAGCTATATTTCTGAGGTAAAAAAAAGGATGCTTTAACAGTGCTCTGAACAAAAGAATCAAATGTAAGGCTGGTATTGAAAATTACTCCAAGGTTCCTCATTTTACTTTGAGTCTCTAGAACAGAGCCATCAACCAACAGAGACAGTGGACCAGCTTTGAGAATTTGATGACGGGAACCTATAAGCATAACTTTGGTTTTCCCGCTGTTCAAGCACAGAAAGTTATTATTCATCCATGTTTTTATCTCAGAAATACAGTCAGAAAGAAAACAAACATCAAGGTTTTCACCAGATTTTGAGTGAATGTAGATTTGGGTATCATCAGCATAAAAGTGATAAAGGAGCCCGAGCGATAGATGAGAGATAAATATTGAAGAGTAGAGGGCCTAATACTGAACCCTGAGGAACACCAGTGAGCACAGAGCTAGTGTCAGACCTGTAACCACCCATAGAAATAAACTGGGAACGGTCAGTAAAATAGGATTTAAACCAGTTTAAAACTGTCCCAGACACACCAAAAACACTTTCAAGGCAGGTAAGTAAAAGACCATGATCCACAGTATTGAAAGCAGCTCTAAGATCAAGAAGAATAAGAATGGAAGTAGCGCCAGAATCAGAGGCCATCAACAAGTCATTGGTAACTTTGACTAATGCTATTTCAGTGCTGTGAAATTTAAGAAAACCTGACTGAAGGGGTTCAAAGAGGTTATTAATTGTAAGATGATTACATAATTGAGAGGCAACAACACGCTCAAGCATTTTTGCCAAAAACGGAAGATTTGAGATGGGACGAAAATTACAGGTACAGGTGTAACAGCAGCAGTCTTTAGTACTGCTGGAACGACCCCAGTCTCCAATGATTCATGATGAGGATAGTAGGGCACCAAACATCAAAGCATGATTTAAATAGGTTTGTGGGAATTGGATCAAGCAAGCAAGTGGTTGATTTCATGCTAGATACCTCCCTTGTGAGAACCTCAGAATCAAGCAGGGAGAAATGAGTGAAAGAAACACCAGTGAACCCAGATGGACGAAGGAGTGAAGAGGCAGAGTCAGGTGTAAAAGAAATTTATTTGGAAACATTATCAATCTTAGAATTAAAAAACTGAAGAAAAGAATTACATAGCTGCTGCGAAACAGGCAAAGTGGTAACAGCATTAACTTGAAGCAATCTGTTTATGGTTTGGAACAAGTGTCTGGGATTTGTTTGATTGTTTCCAATAACCTGAGAAAAGTAATTTGATCTTTCAGTCTCCATTAATGCTCGGTAATCACCCAGAAGATCCTTCCACGCTAGATAGACATTCAGGCCGGTAAGGCGCCATTTGTGCTAGGGCTGCACGATTATGGCCAAAATGATAATCCCGATTATTTTGATCGATATTGAGATCTCGATTATTTATCACGATTATTCATTGATTTTAGGGACGACATATTTTTATTGCACTTTCACATTTAAATAAACAGAGTGCTGCCTTCACCTCCATGTTGTGCTACATTCATGCTAATGTACAAACCTTTGCATCAAATTAGACTGGTCCTTAAAGTGCATCATCTCGTAGAAACAAAATATAAATAAAATTGTACACAAAATATAGGATAAGTAAAAATAAAAATACCATCAACCAAATTAAAATATGCATCAAATACAACTATATGCAACCAAATGAAAACAATTTAGGCATATGCAGAAAAGGCAATAAGTGTTTACAGGAGGAGAGACGCAAGACAATTTCTTTTAGGACCACTTGTGTTCCTAATTACAAAAATTTAGGAGCACGGTTGAAGTTGAGGTTATTTATTTATTTATTTTTTAGATGGTAACATTAATGTGCCACAATATAACACAAGTAGGAATGAGAAAACTTGAGCTCGTCAATTATGACAGAATTTAGGAACATAGAGTGAGCCATGACAAATTAATTTACCTTCTGATAAACTAAATTTAATATTTTCAGTTTTATGCAAAAAACCACCGTTAACCTGTTTCACCTTGTAAACAAATACAATAAACATCAATGTTCAGTCACTGAAGTCTGCTCCTCTTAAATATATTTAAAGCTACACTATTAGACATTTTCCACTGTCATGGTTCTGGGCTGGAGTCAGTTCTCGAACTGCTCTGTGTATATTGTGTATATATATCTGTATCTGAATAATCTCATATAGGATGTGATTGGGTGAGTTCATTTACCCATCAGATGCAAAGCACTTTAGTTTAATGGTGTTCATTACTGATGCTCCGATCAGGATTTTTACCACCGAAACTGATCCAGATACCAATCTTTTTTTTTTGTTTAAACTTTAATCAGGAGGTCTGTCATAAACAGTTAAATGTAAGCTCTCTGCTCATGGTCACTGTTAATTGAGTTAAAATAATAGCAATGAGAAATACTGTTGGTTAATTGATAAACAAGCATAAAATATTTATTATCTTAAACAATAGTCCTAATTAAAAGTAGATTAACACAAACATTAGGAAACATACTAGGAAAAAGGATAATAGACGTCTAAGGAGATAACGAACTAAGCTTAATGTCAAATTGATATTAAATGCAACCCATTGTAATTAAACACCATTTAATTTCTCTTTTTTATATTTTATTATTATAATATCTATTTTTTAAATGATAGCTTAAATGAAGTGAATACGCTATGTATTAGAGTTAGTGAAGACCGTGAAGGAGAGCAGCAGCGTACTCCTTCTAGGGGTGTCACGAGAACCAATACTTCGGTACCAACATTCTTAAAACGTGATGGTACTTGTTTTTCTGCATTTCCGTTGGTACCGGTTGTAACGAAAGTAGTGAGGTTGCGATTCTTCAGGACCTGATGGGGGCAGCAAATATGCGCAAGTGTTTTAGTCGGTCCACAAATGGTGAAGAAGAATAAGAGAACGCCTACAAGCACACGGGGAAAACTACAAAAGATTAGCTTAGCTTAACAAGTTTAGCTCCGCCCCGACTCGCTGAGAGGAAAAGAGAGGAAAGCTAGTATCGGTTTCCGGTGTGCAACCAATGCTATCGTTCATTTCAAACAAAGCAAGGAAACACCTGGAATTTGGCGAAGCACCTGAAAGACGGTCCTATATTATGTTTGCTTGAGGCAGCTAGCATTGTGGCCATGAAACCAGCTAACATTATGCTCCATGTAATGTTTGCGATAGCCAGCTATTTGTTAACGGCGCTAATGCATTGCAATGTTATAAACTACCTCCTAATGGTTTACCATGCATCGCCATTCAGCCCGTGTCCTGTCAGCAAAATGTAGCCTAATGTCACTAATAATTATTCAAATGTTCATGCTTTTAATAAATTTTTTTGGTCTGCCACCATATCAGTGAATTTAAACTAATGCTTCCATTCAGAGTATAAGGTATGTGTGTGTGAGAGTGTGTGTGTTTAGGAGTGCACGTCCACTCATTATCAGACAGTGTTTGATAACTAAAATACCTCCCTCCCCCCCTTCTCTCTCTCTCTTTCTTTGCCAGTATCAGCCAGAGGAGGATGTCCTCCAGGAGAGTTTTTTTATTTAATTTTTTTTATTTTATACCACACCGTGGTATCGACTTTGGAGCAGTGTGAAAATAACTGTTGCTCGGTGTAGATGCATTTTGAAGTTGTAGTTTTTATCCCGATTATATTATACAACTCCGAACAGGTCACTCTCACCTGTGCAAATAAATATTTATTCATAGTTGCACAAGTACTGTTGTCACAAATGCGAGTGAAATGGTCACACTGTAGAGCCCCAAGCTAAAATGCAAACACCGTTTCCGGGTTTTGGCACTACAAAATGACGTCATCCCTACGTCGCTCTATGTGATTGGCTGTAAGTGTAGGAAGTGCTTGATTTGATCTGCAGCATAGTTTTCTATGAGCGAAGGACAAACGTAAACGTTAATATCGCAGTCAATCATGTTCATTTAATCGTGGGTAGTCAAAATCGTAATCGCGATCGATATACGATTAATTGTGCAGCCCTAATTTGCGCTCCATTTTCCGACAAGCAGCCTTTCTAGAGCACAGATTGTCATTATACCAGGGAGCAGATCGGGCAAATGTGACCTCAGGCAAGCAAAGGAGTCTAGGTTAGTAGCAAGAGCAGAATTTAACTGCAGAACTTTCTCCTCCAGTGATGAGGGATGCAGATCACTTAAGTTGGAAACCACCAAATTGGAGAAAACTGTCTGATCAATAGCCTTCCTCTTCCGGAAGGTTACTGTTCCGATGGTAGGCTCACTTGGATGATACAGTTCCAGGTTAAAAAAGACAGCTGAATGGTCTGACAGTCCAATGTCAATAGATGAAAACTGCGGTACAAACGAGCCATTTGCAATCACAAAATGCAGGGTATGGCCCTTGTTATGAGTCGGGTCAGTTACAAACTGTGTGAAGTTAAAACAATCAATTAGCGACAGAAATTCCTTAGCCACCACAGAGTCACTCCAGTCAACATGAATGTAAAAGTCTCCCACAATTAGAATTCTATCAAACTTCATTTTCTCAACAGTGACAGGAATTCAGCAAACTCTGACATAAAAGCTGCATGTGTCTTAGCCTTAGGTGGTTTATAGACTGTAGCAATGATAGTGGATATAGGACCGGAAATACTCAAGACCAGGCATTCAAATGATGGAAGGTGGGGAACGGACACAGAGCTTATGTTGAACTTCAGGTTATAAACCACAATAATGCCTCTGCCTCTGCCAGATAACCTCGGGAGGTCAAATACTCCAAAGCCCGCTGGAGTGATCTGGTTAAACAGGAGTCCACCATTTTCTTTATGCAGGGTTTCGGTTAAAAACAACAGGTCCAGCTATTTATCTGCAAGAAAATCCGATAAAAAAGTGCCTTGTTATTCACGGACCGCGCATTGAATAATGCGGTGTAAGCCAGGCTCTGAAGCGGAGATGACAATGGTTTAATCTCCACGTGGTTAATCGATATTAAATTACTGTGATCAACACCAGTATAGAGCAGTTTGTTGGTCTTACGTCGATAGGTAGGGACAAAGATGTTAGGAGAGGATGAGACAGCAAAACTGCGCCTCAAACCCCGATGGATATATGGTTTAGGACGTAGCAATCCACCATCTCGACAGCGTTTGTAAGAGTCTTTGGCTAGACAATAAGAGCTCCGTTTTAAATTCAGAAGCTGGCGTGTAGTGTACCTTAAGGCTATGGTCGTTGAGTGCACACTCACAAGGCCAAGGCGTTGAAACTCCGAAGTGCACTGCGAGCACAAAGTCATACAATCCACACATGCAGCCAGACTGAGACGATTCCACGTTGCACACTGCAGGTTATTCCAGGTGGAACACAAAAATAAAAACAACAGTCCAAAGTATATAAAATGGCACCACCACATCGCAATCGTAACGGCACTAAAAACAATATGACTTAAAAGACAAACAAAAAACAGTAACAGGATCGGCAGCAAAACACGCCAGCATACCCAGTCACCGGAACCAGGCTGTCAAGAATGCATAACCTAACATAATAAATTTTGTGAAAAAAAATTATGACTGAAAATATGCAAAACAATGTGCATTTTTGTCTGTATAAAATCAAATAAAATCAGAAATTGAAACAGAGGTTTCATATTCTAAACAAATATTCTACAGGTTCACCATATGATAAAAATAAATTGTATAAATTCTCCCCAAAATTTGATTGAATAAAGATTGATTAAAACATAATGAGCTCCATAGCAGCATCTGAAGGCCGATTTATACCTCAGCGTTAAAGCATATTTGCATCACGACATAAAGAGGGGGATCATGGGTAAATGCAGACATGTGCTAGCACACAGTTCTCCCACAAGCTACACATTGGCCATCTCTTTGGGGCTATGCGTCGGACGAACACTAACTGGTTGGAGGAGAGCCGTGTCAGTTACGTAGATGGAAACCATTTGATGAGACATTGTTTTACATCTGAGGTGCAAACAATACACTTTATTATTTATCATTTTAAACACTAAATTGTCCCTCATCACATTCATTTTCAGGTACACTTTAATGCTGCGAATCTCACGTTCTCCCACATCCCAAAGGAGTTCTATTGGATTTAGATCCAGTGACTGGGAAGGCAACTGAAGAACACTAAACTCATTGTAATGTACATGAACAAACAACGAAACCAGTTTCAGACAAATTTTGCTTTGTGACATGGCGTATTATCATGCTGGATGTAGCCATTACAAGATTGGTAAATTGTGGCCATCAAGTGATGCACATGGTCAACAAAAACACTCAAATAGGTAGTGGCATTCAAGCTATGATTGGTATTAAAAGACCCAAAGTGTGACAAAAATAAAAAAAATATACTCCCCACACCACAAAACCACCTTCACCAGCCTGGGCTGTTGACACAAGGAAGGTTGGGTCCATGAATTCATACTGTTATCGCCAAATTCTGACCAACTGTGTGCTTCAGAATAAATCCAAATTCATCAAACCAGGGCATGTTTATCCAGCATTTAACTGTCCAGTTTTAGTGAGCCTGTGCCAAAACAGCTTAATTTTTTTGTTCTTGGCTGACAGAAGTGGAACCAGAACATGTGAATTCTGAGATGCTTTTCTGCTCACCGCAATTGGACAGAGTGGTTATATGAGTTACTATAACCTTTCTGTTAACTCAAACCAGTCTAGCCATTCTCTGTTGACCTCTCTCATCAACTAGCCCTTTTCCAAAAGTCTCACTGGACGTTTTTTCTTTATTGCACCATTCTGAGTAAACTCTAGAGACTGTAGTATGTGTAAATCCAAGGAGAGCAGTTATAGATAAATACTCAAACCAGCCTGTCTGGCATCTACAATCATGCCATGGTCAAAATCCGGGAGATCACATTTTTTCCCCATTCTGATGGTTGATGTGAACATTACCTGAAACTGCTGGCCCGTATCGGTATGATTTTATGCGTTGCACTGCTGCCACAGGACTGACTGATTAGATAATTCCATGAATGAGTAGGTGTACAGATGTTCCTAAAAAGTGCTAAGTAATTGTACAAGATCTGTTGTTTAATGGCCAGTTTAACCCTGCAGGATCGCACACTTTACTTTCTCTTTCTTCTAATGGACTCCCAATAAACATAGTTTAGGTGATGTAAACCACAGCAAGCCAATAGAAATAAAGTATTGTCAGTCAGTGACTGATAGAGCTGTGGATTTAATCCCTAGTTAAAGTGCTCTGATACCAGAGCCACTCATGCTGCTGAATACAGACAAGTGAAAACACCTCAGAAATGCTTTAAAAATTTCTTTTTTCCCCTAGCACTCTTACAAAATGATGACCAAATTTTGTCAAAATTATTTTCGTGTTCACTTCTATTCATTTTACCTACAGTTGTCACGATTCCCCCTTGAAGCAGTGTGCTCTAAGCGCAAATGCGCGAGCACCTGCTTTTCCGCTGTCGACCGTAGTGACATTGGGACACGCGTGTTTTGTTTATGTTTGTCATGTCTCCTCCCTGTTCCATCATTGGCTGGGAATTCACGTGGGTCTGTATTGCTCCCAGCTGATAGAAGTTTACACGCTAATCATGTCCGCATGTATACCGCGCGCTTCCCAGCACACAAGGCGGAAGATTAATAAGTCGTAAGTAAATGTTAGAGTTAGTTTAGTTTGCGTCATAGTCATAAGTTAGTTCGCGCTGGATTCTCCGCTTCCAGTCCCTCGTTCTAGTTCGTGTCTTGTTTTGGTTATCGACCTAGATTCCTGCCTAACCCCGTGTACAGTGAGGGAAAAAAGTATTTGATCCCCTGCTGATTTTGTACGTTTGCCCACTGACAAAGAAATGATCAGTCTATAATTTTAATGGTAGTTGTATTTGAACAGTGAGAGACAGAATAACAACAAAAAAATCCAGAAAAATGCATGTCAAAAATTGTATAAATTAATTTGCATTTTAATGAGGGAAAAAAGTATTTGATCCCCTCTCAATCAGAAAGATTTCTGGCTCCCAGGTGTCTTTTATACAGGTAACGAGCTGAGATTAGGAGCACACTCTTAAAGGGAGTGCTCCTAATCTCAGCTCGTTACCTGTATAAAAGACACCTGTCCACAGAAGCAATCAATCAATCAGATTCCAAACTCTCCACCATGGCCAAGACCAAAGAGCTCTCCAAGGATGTCAGGGACAAGATTGTAGACCTACACAAGTCTGGAATGGGCTACAAGACCATTGCCAAGCAGCTTGGTGAGAAGGGGACAACAGTTGGTGCGATTATTCGCAAATGGAAGAAGCACAAAGGAACTGTCGATCTCCCTCGGCCTGGGGCTCCATGCAAGATCTCACCTCGTGGAGTTGCATTGATCATGAGAACAGTGAGGAATCAGCCCAGAACTACACGGGAGGATCTTGTCAATGATCTCAAGGCAGCTGGGACCATAGTCACCAAGAAAACAATTGGTAACACACTACGCCGTGAAGGACTGAAATCCTGCAGCGCGCGCAAGGTCCGCTGCTCAAGAAAGCACATATACATGCCCGTCTGAAGTTTGCCAGTGAACATCTGAATGATTCAGCGGATAACTGGGTGAAAGTGTTGAGGTCAGATGAGACCAAAATGGAGCTCTTTGGCATCAACTCAACTCGCCGTGTTTGGAGGAGGAGGAATGCTGCCTATGACCCCTGGAACACCATCCCCACTGTCAAACATGGAGGTGGAAACATTATGCTTTGGGGGGGTTTTTTTCTGCTAAGGGGACAGGACAACTTCACCGCATCAAAGGGACGATGGACGGGGCCATGTACCGTCAAATCTTGGGTGAAAACCTCCTTCCCTCAGACAGGGCATTGAAAATGGGTCGTGGATGGATATTCCAGCATGACAATGACCCAAAACACACGGCCAAGGCAACAAAGGAGTGGCTCAAGAAGAAGCACATTAAGGTCCTGGAGTGGCCTAGCCAGTCTCCAGACCTAAATCCCATAGAAAATCTGTGGAGGGAGCTGAAGGTTCGAGTTGCCAAACGTCAGCCTCGAAACCTTAATGATTTGGAGAAGATCTGCAAAGAGGAGTGGGACAAAATCCCTCCTGAGATGTGTGCAAACCTGGTAGCCAACTACAAGAAACGTCTGACCTCTGTGATTGCCAACAAGGGATTTTAAACCAAGTACTAAGTCATGTTTTGCAGAGGGGTCAAATACTTATTTCCCTCATTAAAATGCAAATCAATTTATAACATTTTTGACGTGCGTTTTTCTGGATTTTTTTGTTGTTATTCTGTCTCTCACTGTTCAAATAAATCTACCATTAAAGTTATAGACTGATCATTTCTTTGTCAGTGGGCAAACGTACAAAATCAGCAGGGGATCAAATACTTTTTTCCCCTCACTGTATGCCTGTTTGCCAATCGCCTGACCTCTTGCATGTTTATGGATTACGTTTTGGATTTGTCTGCCTGCCTGTCTCTACAAATAAACAACTGTTATCCTGCACTTGCATCCGCCTTATCTCTGCTCAGTCACAATGTGTGACAGAATCTTCCGCCTGTACATGGATGCAGCAGGAGGACTAGAAAGAAGGCACGCCACAGCAACCAGGAAAATCGTAGGACAATACCGCATCGGGGAACGCTCGGATTACTGGCCGCATTTTTCATCCGTGCAATTTCCCCAAAGGTACGCCATTGAATTGGTACCCGCTGGAGTTTCTCTTCAGCTGCCAGGAGTATTTCTGAAGCTTGGCGGTTCCCAAGCCTACTAAGAGAGAGTGGATCGGGTTCCTGGTGTCCAGGTTTTGTGGCCCGGCCCGTGACTGGGCGGAGCAGCTGGTGAGTGCTGGGTCGCCAGCCCTCCATGATGTCACTCAGTTTACAGAGCTGTTTATGGAGGAGTTTTCACAGCCTGGACAACTTCATGGTCTTGATTTACTGGTTTGGAGAGTCAATGGACAGCCCCAGGTGGACCCACCATTCAACCTCTATTATGAGGAGATGGACAGGGCAGTAACCAGCAATCCACTTCAGTTTCCGGCCAACACGGGGGCAAAATCCCCGAGATGTATGACCGAGGGCTGCGGGAGAGAGACTCAGCTTCAATGTCCCACTTGCAGGAAGCTGGGCCTCCAGGAAGCTTTCTTCTGCTCTCAGGAATGCTTCAAGAGCAGCTGACGGGAGCATAAGAAACTCCAACGGAGAGCCCGTGCAGTGACCCAGCCCGGGACCGACAGGGTGACCTCAGAGCTCGAACCTGAGCCCCACAAGGTGGGCTCACCCGCCAAGCTCCAACAAAAGGTCCAAGTCAAGTCTCACGTCCCTGAGATCCAAGCCAAGCCTCCAGCCCCTGAGCTCCAGGTCCAGCCTCCAGCCCCTGAGCTCCAGGTCCAGCCTCCAGCCCCTGAGCTCCAGGTCCAGCCGCCAGCCCCTGAGCTCCAGGTCCAGCCGCCAGCCCCTGAGCTCCAGGTCAAGCCTCAAGTCCCTGAGATCAAAGTCAAGCCTCAAGTCCCTGAGATCCAGGTCCAGCCTCCAGTCCCTGAGCTCCAGGTCCAGCCTCCAGTCCCTGAGCTCCAGGTCCAGCCTCCAGTCCCTGAGCTCCAGGTCCAGCCTCCAGTCCCTGAGCTCCAGGTCCAGCCTCCAGTCCCTGAGCTCCAGGTCCAGCCTCCAGTCCCTGAGCTCCAGGTCCAGCCTCCAGTCCCTGAGCTCCAGGTCCAGCCTCCAGTCCCTGAGCTCCAGGTCCAGCCTCCAGTCCCTGAGCTCCAGGTCCAGCCTCCAGTCCCTGAGCTCCAGGTCCAGCCTCCAGTCCCTGAGCTCCAGGTCCAGCCTCCAGTCCCTGAGCTCCAGGTCCAGCCTCCAGTCCCTGAGCTCCAGGTCCAGCTTCCAATCCTTGAGCTCCAGGTCCAGTCTCCAGTCAGGAAGGTCCAGGTCAAGTCTCACGTCCCTGACACCCAAGCCAAGCCTCCAGGCTCTGACGCCCAAGCCAAGCCTCCAGGCTCTGACGCCCAAGCCAAGCCTCCAGGCTCTGAGGCCCAAGCTCTGCTAATATCTCAGCCTAAGGACCAAATGCTGCTCACGCCCAAGTCTACCGACCCGGTTGCCCCAGTTCAACCCACTGACATGCACAGCCAAGTTCTGCTCAAGCCCCAGTCCGCGGACATGCACAGCCAAGCTCTGCTCACGCCCCAGTCTGCTGACATGCACCGCCAAGCTCTGCTCACGCCCCGGTCTGCTGACACGCACCGCCAAGCTCTGCTCACGCCCCGGTCTGCTGACACGCACCGCCAAGCTCTGCTCACGCCCCAGTCTGCTGACACGCACCGCCAAGCTCTGCTCACGCCCCAGTCTGCTGACACGCACCGCCAAGTTCTGCTCACGCCACAGTCTGCTGACACGCACAGCCAAGCTCCGCTCACGCCCCAGTCCGCCAACACGGCCAGCCAAGCTCCGCCCATGCCCAAGGTTCACCTAGTGACCTCAGAGCCTCAGTCTCCCTGTCCAGCTGAGGTCGTCGCTCAGCCTCCCTGTCCAGCTGAGGTCGTCGCTCAGCCTCCCTGTCCAGCTGAGGTCGTCGCTCAGCCTCCCTGTCCAGCTGAGGTCGTCGCTCAGCCTCCCTGTCCAGCTGAGGTCGTCGCTCTGCTTCCATACGCCGCCAAGAACACCGTGCAGTTTCATGTCTCTGCTCGGGACATTCAGCCCAGGGGGCCGGGGCCGCCAATGAAGTGGGATGACTCATGGCACTCCGGGAGGAGTGCCCTTGGGGGGGGTTCTGTCACAATTCCCCCTTGAAGCAGTGTGCTCTAAGCGCAAATGCGCGAGCACCTGCTTTTCCGCTGTCGACCGTAGTGACATTGGGACACGTGTGTTTTGATTATGTTTGTCATGTCTCCTCCCTGTTCCGTCATTGGCTGGGAATTCACGTGGGTCTGTATTGCTCCCAGCTGATAGCAGTTTACACGCTAATCATGTCCGCATGTATACCGCGCGCTTCCCAGCACACAAGGCGGAAGATTAATAAGTCGTAAGTAAATGTTAGAGTTAGTTTAGTTTGCGTCATAGTCATAGTTAGTTCGCACTGGATTCTCCGCTTCCAGTCCCTCGTTCTAGTTCGTGTCGTGTTTTGGTTATCAACCTAGATTCCTGCCTAGCCCCGTGTATGCCTGTTTGCCAATCGCCTGACCTCTTGCATGTTTATGGATTACGTTTTGGATCATGTTTTGGATTTGTCTGCCTGCCTGTCTCTACAAATAAACAACTGTTATCCTGCACTTGCATCCGCCATATCTCTGCTCCGTCACGATGTGTGACAACAGTGAAACATGAAACCCTCATCTGGGTTTTTTTTTTTTTACTTTTCTACACTGTGTAAATAAGTAAATATTGGTGTTGTTCATGTGACAGCGCCTTAAAATAAAAGGGTGGGGTGGGACTTCTGCGGCCTCATTTTCGGGAATGGTAGATCGTGGTGGTGTGGGGCTGGTTAGACATAATTGGACACCTGGTATTCAAGTAGTGCAACTTTATTAGATACATTATTGATAGAGTGCTGACGTACAATGTGAATCGAATATTCCCACAATACACGTCGTCAATTTTTTTATATGATGTCACAATGTATCTTTACACCCCTACAAATGACCTTGTGCCTTGGAGTCTGCTGTTGACTGGTTAATAAACTGCACATCCTAGATATTAATCTGAAAGAATTTCACCCTCAGTTTTTTCCAAAAGCACCCAAATATTTCTCCTGTCTCCTACTTGTCCTGTTCTTCCTTTGTCAACTTTAGGATGTTGTTCACATCTCTAGTAATTAACCCTTTCCTAACAAATTCCTGTTAAATTCCAATAATGTAGAACTTCCTTATGATGCTCCTTGCTGACAGGCACTGTATACCCATACATAATACATTAGTTTTGATAAACAAGATGTAATTGTATGGCAGTCTGGGAAAACCCTTCCTCTTTTACTATACTGTACACTACACACCTAAACGCCAGGTTTTCCTGAATGGAAATGTTTTTCTTATCTGTCAACCTGAAGTTCTGGTATTTTAAATTCTGCTTATTGCCAACAATGAAAATGGAGAGAAAAAAAAAAAGAAATCACATTTAAAGCTTCCATTCCAATTCTCTTGAAAGATGTTGCCCCTAGGTCTTCATTTATAACTTAATCTACTGATGGAAAAACATTACTGACAAATTGGGCAGAATTAAGCTTACAAGGGTGAGTTATTACATTGATAATCATCATCATCCTCCACACCGGGCTCTGACAAATCAACTGCGGTAAAAGTCACTCATGGCCTTCAACATCAACATCATGTCTCCATTCCAGTGATCTCTGATTCATTCACTCGCATCTTTTGATTAAATTTGTGTTACAGTCTTCTTATTCAGCCATTTAAACATTTCAAAACTCTTCTCCGTTTTGTGACATGTCATGACATGTGACATTAGCTCACGCAGTGAAAAACTCAGTTTGGGCAAAACATTATTTTTGGCTGTTTTTGTAGAATTCAGCCACAGTATACATCCAACAGGTTATCACAGAGCACCATACAATTTTATCAGATTGACATTCATACTAATAAAAATATAAGCAGAACAAACCTTGAGGGTCAGCTTTTTTAAAGGCATTGCCAGCATCAATGAAGTTAGTTGCTGCATCATGTTTGCTCTGCATCTGCAGGTGAAGGAGCGCTGCCTGACAGAAGGCATTTCCTGCAGCTAAAATACCAAAACTGTGTATGAGTGACACTATACTGATCAATTTAACTTCATGGGAAAAAGAAAGTACATCCTCCTTCAATTCTATGTTTTTATTTATCAGGGGCTAAATAACAATTGGGTGATCCATCTACGACTTCAACAAACAAACAAACAACCAACCACAAGGGGGGGGGGGGGGGGGGGGGGATTTTTAAAAACACAAGAGATTTCAATATGTAGTCATTTCCCCCAGAAATTAAACATTCAGAAACCAGGCAAGATAAAGTAAGTGCACTCTTCATATTTCAACAATCATTAAAAGAGTAATAAAGCAGCTAATTGAAAATTATTTAATCATCAAGAAATGTTCACACCCTCTGTAAAAGCAGAATGTTTGGCAGTTTGGTGCTCTGGAATGAATATATATATTTTATATATATATATATATATATATATATATATATATATATATATATATATATATATATATATATATATATATATATATATATATATATATATATACATACATATACATACAGTGGGGGAAAAAAGTATTTGATCCCCTGCTGATTTTGTACGTTTGCCCACTGACAAAGAAATGATCAGTCTATAATTTTAATGGTAGATTTATTTGAACAGTGAGAGACAGAATAAATTGTACATAAATTGTACACGTTTTATCAAGGTTTCTCTCTATATCCCCTTTATATATATATATATATATATAAAGGGGATATAGAGAGAAACCTTGATAAAACGGCCACAAGAGTATTCCAACTTGTGAGCCAACCAAGAGGAGGACAATAAAATGGAAGTATTTTTGAATTGTTTGATTTCACCGCCTCTCATGTAATGATTTTTGTAAAGCCAGTACTAGATGATGTGACGGATATCTAAGTAAATTGCGATACATTGCAATATCATAAATGGATCATGATAAAAGCAGTGCAAGAGATAGAGAAAATCCATGTGTTCAGTGTCATGCTGGGGCAGGATTTTAAGAGAGCAGTGTATAAACAAATGAACTGAACTGAAATAATGTTGTAAAGAACAGAATACTAACCTTGGTCCTAAATGCTACAGAATTTAGAGTGTTCTTATTTTTTTCCATCTCATTTCTGAATGTTGGTTTACTTTTTGGAAATAATGACTATATATTGAACTTCTGTTGTGTTTTTTGTTATCATATGAGGTTGTTTGTTTGTTTATAGAAGTTAGTGAGGACAACACAATCTTTATTTAAGCCCTGATAAATACAAACACAGAATTAAAGGAGGGCATGCTTTCTTGTACCCATGAGTGTTTGTGTATATATACACACACACACACACACACACACACACACACACACACAGATATAAAATGTCTAAACACCCCTGTTAAAATGGCCGGTTTTTGTGAAGTAACAGAATGAAACCAAAATAAATCATGTCAGATTTTTCCCACCTTTAAATGTACAATTGCATACAAAAAGTGAAAAACAGTCAGAAACTTTTATTGGAAGAAAGAAAAAAACAACATCTTACAATAATCTAGTTGTATAAGTGTGCACACCCGTAAACCAATGTTTGTTGAAGCATTTTTTGAATTGTTACACAACTCAGACTTTTTGGTAGGAGTCTATCAGAGTGGCAAATCTTGACTTGGCAATATCTTACCACTCATACATCAAATTGTGAGGGCATCTCCAGTGCAAAAAGTTAAGGCATTCCTTA